>NC_025685.1:22877278-22945048 GCF_000633955.1 Camelina sativa
TAAAGGTAGATTTATAGAAATTTATGCTTCTCATGCAACACAATGATTTTATCTCACTCTTTTTTTTTTCTTGGGCAACTGATTTTATCTCACTCATGTGTTCTACAAATTAGTACTTCCAGACTACCCCATAAAGTAACCATTTTATGGTAAATTTCAGTAGAATCAAACAAGGTTTAAGGTTCGTCTAAACATAATACAGTATGCTTATATTATAGCTTACCAAAATTTGCTTATATCATCCAAATAAAGAAAAACATAAACTATTTGTGAGCATCACATCGCAAATTTCAGAGTTTTAATTATATCATTAATCTAAACTCGAGTAAAGTGACATTAGTAAGGAAAAAAAAAAATTAACAATCAAGCAGTAACTGGAACATCATCATCAACAGGTGAAGAAGTTTTCTTCTTGCAGCAACAAGTGTTGTATAGTTTACAATATCCTCCAGCAGGAAACCCTAACTGATGGCAAAGTCCATTGCAGTCAGGTTTAACAAAAGATCCACATACTCCAGGACACATCCAGTTGTATATTTCAGGTCTTGCCTCTGAACCTGCGAATATTTATTACATTCATAGCCAAAAAAAAAATCACACTGGTTATGATACATTGCATACATATTCGAAAGTTCATACATAACAAAGTTAAATATATATGACCAAGAAAACTTTTTTTTTTTTTTTTTTTTTTAAAAAATTTTTTTTTTTTTTTTTTTTGACAAAACTTATTTTGTTTTTTTTTGTTTTTTTGATTAAAAACAAAACTTATTTTGTTAATTGTAAAAGATTACCTGAAATCAAAAGGATGAGAACAAGAGAAATCATCATGAGTGTATTCTTGCTTGCCATTATATTTAAAATTTTCTGTTTGTGTTTCTCTTCTTTGCGTGTCTTAGTCGTGTTATAGAAAATTAAACCACATAAAACCTACTACTCTATATATGTGTGTGTGTGTATAAGCGTTTATCTCAAATCCTCGTATTAATTTTGAATTTCAGTTTGTCGAAATCAGCGGTATTTTTAATTGTGCAAATTACCAAAATGTAGAAGAGATTTTGGAAGGAAGTAAATAAATACTCTTTCTTTATGTGGCTGATTTTTTCCTTAAAACTTTCGAAATTCAAGATTCTGATATCTTTTACCATCAGTTTTTATTCTCTTAGTCCAAATATCTCTATCCAGGGACGACTAGACGAGTAGACTGGGGCCTATCCAAGCTGTTATTAAGAATAGTTTACGTAATATCTTTCAAAAACATTATGATAGAAACTTTATATCAAAGTCATTTTTCAAAAACAAAAAGCCCAAGCAAATATATAAAACGGTAAGAACAAATGAAATGTCTAAAATAAAAACCATAGAAATAGTATACCATTCATTATATTTAAAAATTTAATGATTGCAAAACCAGACCAAAAAGCTAACGAAGGCAGGCCACGTCTTCGAATTCGAAGTCATAGCTACAAAAATAATGAATCGTCAGTCAACACTTCATCACCCAAGATAACTTATATATATTGTTTCATCTTCTGAAGTTTAAGTTGTTTAAATAAAAAGTTACAATTGAGTCTTTAAATAAATAAAGTAATAAGTAAATATAATCAATTTATGAGCTATCACTATTATATTCTACGTCTTCTAATCGCTTCTTCTTTGTTTTCATGATCCATGACGCAATGTTTAAATTCTTGTTCCTTTGATGGAGCAAATTGCACTTTTTTCATAATTTTACGACATTTCTTTTGAATATTCTGCATATTATTTTAGTTATGGTATAGATTGATTGTGAGGTCAATAACACAAAAAAATATGGAAAGATATACGTACTTGATGTTCCTTATGACGAATAATTTTGCCGATGGAGTGTAAGTGTTTACATCTAGTCCATTTTTTTTTAGTTTTGTCCCACATGAATTACTTAGGTTTTGTTGTGTATGCATATTGACTGACCTCGTCAAATTTCAGATTTAATACTTTCAATTGCTTTGCTAGTTTTATAATTGTTAGCATGATGCGTTCGTCAATTTGGTTCAATGGTGAGTGTACAAGATCTTCCATTCTACTTCAATAATTCAGTATCTTCATCATAAACGTAGAAACAGAATTAGTAACTCAACAAAAACAATTAATTCTTCTATCATTCTAATCATTCTAATTTATTTTTGAAATTATGAAAATGTTCTATTATATTTGATATTTGATTAATGGGAAGGAAATAAGAAAAAGAGATGTTTAAAGGTAATGATTTAATTAAAGAGATTAAGAAATAATGTACCTGAAACAGAAATGCTTAGGGGTGTATTCTTTTTTTTTTTTTGAACAAACATATGTTTCATTCTATTAAGACAGAAACAGAACATACAAAGTAAGGATCATTGTTTAAAACACAACAAAGATAGGCAATTCCCAAAGCCATAACAACAAAGAGATAGAGGTAGATAAGGGTCATCGAGATTGTAGTCTTGAGAGCTATGAGCCAAAACCTAGCAAGGGTTTCGGAACCTTTGAGATCAAGCAATAGCGATGCAGCTTCCAAGAATAAGTCGATGGAAGTAAAAGTGGCCACTGTCTTGTATTGAAGACCAAGCGGCATTGAAGAAGCCAAAGCTGAGATATTCACCGGGGTGAGTATGTCTACCCAAAGGATAGCTTTGTCAGGATTTCGAGCAGGGTTGAAGATACTCTGGTTGACGGTCTTTAGGGACTTGATAGAGATGAATGGATTCGGTGTAAAACTCTGGAAGTTGTAGTGGTAACTCCCACTCCATAGAGATGGGGTCATAATGCTACTGGACTTCAAGTTTTTAGGAGGGTGCTTCAAAAAGTCGATACATTGCAGTTTATAGTTTTATGTAAGAATACAAGATGATGGAGGAGGGGGCCTGAAGATACATCGGTAATCACAGCGCCATAAGGTCTGAATCATAATCCTGAGTTCATTCATGCTTCTTACCTCAATAGCAGAATCATTACGTAGATCTAAAAACAGGTTTCCTACAAATATCCTTAGCCAAACTAGCAACAATGGTGGTTTACTTTCCAAATGCAGTCTTCGAACAAATGGTTCCATAAATCCACACACATAATGACTAGAATGGAAGAGATTTGAATTCCGCTCAAACCTGGATAACAGGAAGGGAAGATCGATGAAGACATCTTTTGGAAACGGGCTCAAGAACCTTAACGGGCCGAGGAAGATTGGGCCCAACAGCGGAAAACCTAGTTTTACGGTCGGGGGTATCAGAGGGTTCACGCAGCGGTGGGGTTGAGCGGATGTCTGATTCAGGGGCTCAAGCATCTCCATTGAGGGGAGGGAAGGTGATTGGGGGTTGAAAGCGAGGCTTGATGCATCAGAAGGGAGTCCTAGGAGTTTAAGTTCTCCGGTACAAGAAATCGATACCAAAGTGAGGAGACCGTCGTGCGCCGTCGACAACTCCACCAGGCAAGGCGTATCTGATGGTTCTAGAGGATCTACTCCTTCCATCAAAGGTACCTGGTTTAAGATCTCCTCTTTGTGAAACAGAAATCCAGATCTGACAAAGTTTGGGTCTTCAGATATCATCTCCGAGAAAGAGTTTTGAAGCGGTACAGAGTTGGGAGACTCCGGCCAGCAGCTGTTCTCTTTGGATTGCAGATCAACTATTGGAGGCAAGTGGGTGAGAAGGGTTAAAGAGAGATAAAAGGGGAACAAAATCTTAAACAAAAGGAAGAAGAAAACTAGACTACGAAAGCGAAGACAAAGAGGAGAGATTCAGGTTAAGATTAAGTCCCAACGCCAGCAAAGTTTTCCTTCGCCGGCGTCGGAGGAGAGTTGCGTTGAGGGTTCCTCGATTATCGTGTCTGGGAGAAAAGCGATTTTTTATCGTGGGTTAATATATCGGCAGGACCTATGGCTTAGGGATGTATTCAAAATATGATTTTGGAGGATTTTGTGGGATTTATAATATTTTAGATTTTAGGAGATTTACAGTAATATTTTAAAGTATTTAGGTGGATTTATTATTATTTTTAATTTTTTTTTTTTTAAATAAAAAATAGTTTGTGATTTGATGAAATCTGGTGAGACTTGGTTGATTTTAAGAGATTTGCACCCAAAATACATTGTTCATCAACTTTTTAAACACAGTCATCCTCCGTAATAGTCATATTGGTCAAACAAATCGTAATGATGAACAAGAATAACAGAACATCTCTGGTTGCTTTCATGTCTTCTTAACTTTCTTGTTGACAAACCCATATTTTTTATATAAATCATAATCCAAGTGTACTAAACCCATATCTTTCAATTCAAATCTAGCAATTGAGAGCTTCATTGCTCCAAATTAAATATTCAAGTTGATCCGAACAGCATAACACAAATATTTAAATTGAAAAGTACAAAAAATAATTTAAAGATAAATTAAAGCACTCGTATTGCATCATTACCTAATATTCATAGCATTGATTCACATATGTGTAGTTATTGTTTCTCTCCAGTTATTAGCATGAAATCGGTCCACATATATGTAGCTATTGTTTCTCTCCAGTTATTAGCATGAAATCTTTGCTGTTCTTGAGTACCATGAAGCTCTTCATCCTCATTATTTTCATCATCATCTCTTTCGTCAACATTGTTTTCTTTAGGAAGAAACACACCCAAGCGACATTTTTTACAAAGATAGTTATGTAAAACAAAACATGCAAGAACTAACTCCGCTTGTGTTTTATATGGAAAGGGTGGTGCATATTTGAAGATAAGAAATCTTGATTTGAAAATCATCTCTACTACATTTCACAAACTAGAATGACGATGGTTGAACAACTCATTTTGATTTACGGGATCTTTTCCTTGCCATCTAAAGTCTTGGAGATGATACCGAGTACTTCGAAATGAAGCTAAAAATTTACGACGATTGGCGAATCCCCAGTCAGCTAAATAAAAATTTCCTGAAATTTTATAAAAAAAACTCAAATATAAGTGAGTCAAAAAGCAGATAAATAACAAATTCTTGTTTTTCTAATCATAATGTAAATGACATATCTTCATGAACTGTTAACTTGTTAGTGCTTCTTGTTAAAGCATCATGTAAAACTTTTGAGTCATGAGCTGAACCTTCCCATCCACTAAGAAAATATATAAATTCTAATCAAAATTACATGTACTAAAACATTTTGCGATAATTGTCCTTTTCGGTTACGATAAGGAGCTGTTTCTTTTCCAGATATCATTGCAGGAATATTTGTTCCATCAATAGCCCCCACACAATCCTTAAATAAATGAAAACAAAATATTAAAATTTTGAGAGTTCATTAAAAATAAAAAAAGGGAACAAGAAATCGCATACCTTAAAATAAGGATAAAATTTTGTACTGTCTTTTATTTTTGTGGGTACTGTAAGCCCGGGGTTTGCCATGTAGCTTCGAGCAAGTGCGATTAACATATTCAGAATTGTGTTAAAGCTCTTGCTTATTGAGAATTTTGACATTTCGAATCTAACTTCAGCATTGATATACCTCGCATTTTGACCAACAATAAACAAAAACGTTGCAAACATTTCTTCAACTGAAACATTTCTTGTGTCTCTTAAACCCATCTTCACTCTAAATATGTTGCATAGCTTTAGGAATGGCTCTAGATACATACGATATAGCCCTCAGAATTTGTCACGATCTTTGACTAGCGCATATCGTATGTATTCATAACCAAGTCTTGTTTTCTGATCTGGAGTTGCATTTTTGGATAAAAATAATGGATTTTTGCAATGATGGACAAAAGCAATAACATTATGTCAACATCCGATTTGAAATTCCTCATTCTTTTTATTTTTCTTCTTGCTTGTATCTCTTCACTTTCTTGAACAATACGATCCATTTTTAAAAGTACACAATAATACAATAAAAAAAACGTTGGATGAAAAACCAAAAAAAGTAACGACTTGAAACAGAGATTCTATTATGAGTATTACATACAATTCATACATAGGCTAAAAGGCACATGGTCATTAAAAGATATTAAGAACTACGTAACTGAAATTATAAGAAAATGGTGTACCTCACAGTAAACTAGCGGCGGTGATGTCAACTCTCGAGAAGACTAACAAATGAGTTAGGGCAAATATCATTTACACATATATAAGAGATTATGTTGCCTCCAAATTTTTACCCTCCAAAATTTGCTTCCAATTTTTTTTACCTGCCAAAAGAAATATAGGGGGTGTACCATTTTTTTTATTTATGAATTTGAGGAGGGATTATACTCTTTTCATCCGATTCAACACAACTCAGTGACTATTCTCTTTTTTACCTCTAACATAATATGTTGCAAGTGATCATGGAATGAGTTGATTATATGTAGAAGAGAATATAATTAGAGATATTAAACTAAAACTGAAACTATAATTAAAATAAAACTCATAAAATATTTTAAAGTATTAATAAAATGTTACCTAAAACCATAAAATATTTTTAAATTAATGCAAAAAGAAAATAAAAATAAAAAACTGAAACTGAAATAGAAAACCTATCCTCACTCCATATTGATCCATAAAACTTCACTCACTTGGTTTACAAAGGTTTTGTATAATCCATCCCTTACGCTCTGCTATGGACATATGCACAAATCCATATTTCATACATAAGCTGTGAACCAATAGCATAGCCTCATACCGCATGCCGTTGGTCAAATCAGGAATTTCTTTAATAGCATCCCACACATTATTAGCTTTGTCATCAGTTTCTTTTTCCCATCTTCTCTGTATCATACCAAAAAAATCTGATGACCAAATTCTGCCACCATATTCACTTCATCAAAATCCTTGTTCGAACTACATGCATCAGTTATAGCGTTCTTGCGTGAAGGAAGCTTTCCTAACCTGATTTCCTCTAACGAAGAGAAAATTTCTTGCACAAATCTTTCTTCGTATGGTATATCCTCTACATCATTCATTATTTGGATATGACTTAAATCATTTATCCCATCACTGTCTCCAACTTGAACCTGTATCAACGGCATCGCCTAAACCCATAGCATTCCATCCAGTTGCAGAATTCAATGCAAATATAGTTCTTAAGTCCCCAAAATCTTCAAATGATTCATCACGCAAATGTGTTTTAGTTGGATGAGCCTATATATATATATATATAAATTTGTGGATATGTTAGTTTTAATACTTAAGCTTCCCTGCTATACTCAAGTTTAAGTTTTAATTTTTTACCTTCAAAAATGTATCCCATACTTCATCTGTAGCAGTAAATTTCTTCGTTTCAGGATCCCATCCAAACCCTGAACTAAAACGAAGAAATTATGTGAAGCTGTTGTACTTAACCTTCAAGATGTTCATCCCATTTTTGTACTCATTGTAGGTTTTCTTAGTCCCAAGCTGTTTATTTAGAGGTGGTAATATTCTTGTTTCCACCGTCATTTTGTTGAACTTGCAATTAGCATTACAAAAACCTTGATTGACTCCATCCACTATCAGACGCAATAACAACTTGTGTTTAGGTTCAGACCATTCTTTATCTTGACCTTTAGCTTACACATCTTCTGTATCTCCCAATGTAGCTTGGAAACTAAAGCCATACAAAAGAAACAAAAAAAAATATGTAATGCAAACATTAACCACAAACGTTAAAAAGCAGAACAATTCGACATATGAATTTTTTAAAAATATCCCAACAAACAATCTCTAAAACCAAACAATCCTACCAGAAACCATATGTTCATTACATAAGTTTTAAGAACAACAGATGGTACTTTCTAATAGCAGGTAAACAATAAACTAACAATATCTAAGACAAACATCATCTAAACGCATGAAAGTGACACAAACACTGAAACAGAACATGGAGATTAACAAAAATAAATCAAGAGAAATACTCACTTTGACAAGAGAGAAATATAGCATTTACCCTAATATCAATAGTATTTGTGTAAGCTGCGACAAGAGTGTATATACCCAACAACTAACCCTAATAAAATAAAATAAATCAAGAAGTGAAGCCCATAATGTTAACACACAAGAAAACAGCCCAAATAGTGGCTCAAAAAAAATATAACTCCATACACAATGCTTGGTATTGTTTTTCCCCTCAAGGAACCAAAAGATATACACATTAGAAAGCTAAGGAATCGAAAATCTAATCAAGTGAAAGTTAAGAGTAAAGCTAAGCAATCAAAATCCAATTTTGAGATTGAGCAATTTCAGAATTTTGTTTATGAATGATTCAAAGACGACTCTTAGATCAATGAAAAGTTCAAGACACGTCTTCTGGGATTTTTGTTAGTGAGAGAAATGACTTTAACAATAAGGATGTGGAAAAGTGACTTTTTTTTTCCTTTCTGTGATTTTTTTTTAAAACCAATCCTTCAAAAACACACTTCCGAATATGAGATTTTTTTAATAGGATTTCTTTTACAAAAATGTATCCAAAGTCGCTCACAATTACTGCTATGTTATTCTAAAAAAAAAATTGGTTTTGAATAACAGTGGATTTGTTATGATTTTTGCAGATTATTAATTGAATAAAAAGTGGATTGTAAATGATTTTGAATGATTTTTAACAAATTTTATATTCAATAACAGTGGATTTGAGAAGTGATTTTAAAATCACTAGTTGAATAACAGGGGAATTTTAAAAAAAATCACAAATCCTCTAAAATTCTATTTTGAATACACTCCCCTGAACTTTACTTTGTTCAATATAGGATTATAATTTTTAAGTGTGCGACAGAAACAAAGAGATTTAAGTAAGTTGATGAATAATGGTTAAGAGTGGTTGTTAAAACATCTATTTATATAGTACTAAAAATTGTGTTTCCTCAAAATAAAAATAAAAACTAAACGTTGTGATTGTTCGTAACGAAACGATAAGACTTTTTGGGCTGTTACACTGTTCTATAAATTTAAATCAAATTAATTCAAAACCAAGTGTTCACTAATATTAATAAATCTCACATTTGACTAGTATGACCAGTATATAAGCTTACTTTTATATCTCATGAAATTTAATAGGTTTGTATCACCATTGTAGCAATTCTTAACATAGATTATATCGAATTAATAACTTTAAGTTTTCATGTGTGGTCAATAAATCTATAAACATCTATACTAATATAATAGCCACTCTCCAACTTATTTATTATTAAACATCATAAATTACGTGTATCTCTCTTAAAGTTTTTATATTTTTTGTTTAACTCACCATTTTAATTAAGCATCAATTGACAACTGTTTTGGTTTCAATATTTATCTATAGCATTCTTTTAGACTTTCAAACATTGTACGGTTGTGAATACTTTAAAATTTGTTAACATTTTGATAAATAATTATGTTTAAATTAGTATATCATATTAAAAAATAATTGTTAAAATGTCTTGTTATATTAAATGTTAACAAATTAATACATTACTAACTGTATTCCTAAATATTATAAATACTTCTTTATAAACAATATTACAAACTCTATTTTTTGCCTCTTTTTTTTTTTTTTTATATATCTTCAAACCTTCAACTAATGTATACTCTAGATAGTGCGACATACAACTGCCCATGCCTAAAAACAGGTTTCAGAAGATATAAGTCAATTCTACTTAAACTTTATCCTTGATTCTTATTAATCGTCATTGCAGAACAAGATCTAATTGGGAATTGTTTCTTCCGTAAAGTAACTTGCATTTTACCATTTGTTTTACAAAGAACAATCCTTGGAAGAACTATTACATGTCCTACGTTATGATCAGTAATAATTTTTTCCTCAATAATATGAATACCCAGACGTGTAATAATCAAACATGTACCATTGCAAAGTCCTTTAACTTGATACAGAAGTGGTTAAGGGAGACTGATTTGCAGTTTGGTTGTTTGTTAGAGACTCGAGTGCAAGAGAAAAATGCTCAACGTATAGGAGGGAAGGTGTTTAGGGACTGGTCAATGTTGACGAATTATGAATTTAATAGTCGAGGTCGTATGTGGGTTGTCTGGAAGAATAATGTGCATGTGACTCCTTTCTACAAGAGTGAACAGCTGATCACTTGTTCGGTCAAGTTGGAGGATCAACAGGAAGAGTTCTTCTGTTCGTTTGTATATGCATTGAATATTGTGGAGCAATGTAAGGTTTTATGGCAAGAGTTGAAGGATCATGCGTACTCTCCGATTATAAACACCAAACTGTGGGTGCTTATGGGGCATTTCAATGAGACTTTAGATATTTCTGAACATTCGCGGGTGGAGTATCATCCATTGGTTACTCGTGGTATGAGGGATTTTCAGTCTGTTGTGGGGTATTGTTCACTTACTGATATTGCGTCGAATGGTCCGTTGTTCACTTGGTGGAACAAACAGGATCATGATCCAATACTGAAAAAGCTGGACAGGGCATTGGTGAATGATGTTTGGCTCCAAAGGTTCCCGCGTGCTTATTCGGTGTTTGAGGCAGGGGGTTGCTCAGACCATTTGCGTAGTCTTTTGTTATTGCAGAGTGCAGAACCGGTTAGAAAGCGTCGTCCCTTTAAGTGTGCCAATGTTCTTACTACAATGGAGGATTTTAAGCCTATGGTTGACACCTACTGGAGGACAACACCCTCTCTGTATTTATCTACATCGACTCTGTTTCGATTTCATAAAAAACTGAAGGGGCTGAAACCATTGGTTCGTAGGATGGCAAAGGATCGACTTAGTAACTTGGAGAAAAGAACTCAAACCGCTTTTGAGGAGTTATGTGCAAAGCAAACGCAGAACATGACTTATCCTACTATTTTATCTATGGAGGAGGAGAATGAAGCTTTTCTTCGTTGGGATCATGTGGCCTCTTTAGAAGAAAGGTTTCTCAAGCAGAGGTCGAAACTGCATTGGTTGCAGGTTGGAGATAAGAATAACAAAGCTTTTCACCGTGCTGCTACCACTAGGAAAGCGGTAAATACTATAAATGAGGTTAACTGTCTGAATGGCACTGTCGCTAAGGGTGAGGATATTAAGATGGAGGCTGAGAGATATTTTAAAGAGTTTTTACAATTTTTACCACCTGACTTTGAAGGGGCAAATGTTACAATGCTTCAAGATTTGTTGTCGTTTTGATGTTCATCAGTTGACCAAGCGCGCCTTGTTGCGCCTGTGACTGCTGAGGAGATCAAGTATGTTTTCTTTGCTATGTCGAATGATATGTCTCCTGGTCCTGATGGCTTTACTTCGGAGTTCTATAAGGCGACATGGGATATTCTTGGCCCAGAGTTTACTCTTGCAGTTCAATCGTTCTTTGTCAAAGGATTTCTGCCCAAAGGTATAAACTCTACCATCTTACCACTTATCCCGAAGAAATTGGATGCTATGGAGATGAATGATTATAGGCCAATTTCTTGTTGCAATGTTCTATATAAGATCATTTCAAAAATTCTTGCTAATAGGTTGAAGGTGGTGTTGCCAAGTTTTATTGCCGGGAATCAATCAGCCTTTGTAAAGGACAGGCTGTTGATTGAAAATGTTTTGCTTGCTACAAAATTGGTCAAAAACTATCATAAGGAGGAAATCTCGGAGCGTTGTGCGATTAAGATTGACATATCGAAAGCTTTTGACTCGGTCCAATGGCCCTTCCTCTTGAATGTCCTCTCGGCACTGCAGTTTCCAGCAGAGTTCATCCATTGGATTCGATTGTGTGTTACAACTGCTTCTTTCTCTGTCCAAGTGAACGGAGAGCTTGCGGGATACTTTCCTAGCTCTAGGGGGTTGCGGCAAGACTGTTCTTTGTCACCCTATTTGTTCGTTATCTGCATAGATGTTCTGTCTAAGCTCCTTGACAACGCTGCTGGTGCAGATCAGTTTGGTTTTCATCCGCGGTGTAAAGCTCTCAATTTGACCCATCTAAGTTTTGCAGATGACTTGATGGTCCTATCTGATGGTAAACCACGTTCCATTGAGGGTATTGTCTCTGTTTTTGATAAGTTTGCCAAGCTCTCAGGCCTCAAAATAAGTATGGAGAAGTCTATGATGTATCTGGCTGGTGTTGCGGATCAGGCACGTCAACAAATATCACAACAGTTTGATTTTGTGGTTGGGGAGCTCCCTGTTCGATATTTAGGTCTGCCTTTGGTGACCAAATGCTTTACTTCCGCTGACTACACCCCTTTGCTTGAGCAGATAAGAAAGTGTATTGGTTCTTGGACCTCACGCAATCTTTCTTTTGCAGGTTGTTACAATCTCGTCACCTCTGTTCTATGGAGCATCTGCAATTTTTGGATCAGTGCATTTAGGCTTCCCCGACTGGCATCAGCTCTTGACGTTTTTATCAGACTCACGCCTTGATCGCCTTGGCAGTTTTTTTAACACATTACACATTCCAACTTACGGTGTACACTCTTTCGAGAGAACGCAACGACCGACGACATGGTAAACCTGCTAACCCATCAGGCCAATTGGTCAAATGGATTGATCGACAGGTGAGGGATCAGATTCTGTCCATTCAGCGAACGGGGGATAGAAGCTTCGACAATGGCCTTGAGGCTTGGTTCCAAACAAAAATTTGATCTTAGTCTTTCTTTAGTTATGTAATCTCTTCTGCTCAACTATTCAAACACTAGATGCACTTGTTGTAACCAAGCTATTTTTTCTTTGAATATAATTTAACATTACATTCAAAAAAATAAGTCCACTAGCTTGACAAATGTTATGTATAAGCATCACATGTGAATTTACTTTCAAAGATAACTTATGTTGGGGAAAGTTTGAAAAATTCATCGAATTTAAAAACTCAATAGAATATTCAAAACTAAAGTCATCTCCCTCATATTCATTACTATTGATCAAATCTACACTTAAATACACTTGTGATTTACCAGGGACCAATTTTAACATTTCCATGTTAATTCGCCAAGTGTATCATTTCGTGGGCTTAGTATTGCTCTATCTCTCAAATAATCTACGTTAGTATAATTCTCTTGAAAAGATGTATAAACATGGCTTGCTAACGATGTTATTGGGTCGCTCTCTGATTTCAACAATAAGCTATCATCAACATAAATATGATCTTCACGTGAATACTTGTACGTCTCGTTGATGATCTTACTTGCAGTACCATCACCAACCTTCAAATCCAATTAGAAAATTCAACTTCGGAAGCTCTTACCCTCATATTTTGTGAAAGTAAAAAATATGAAAAAGAAGGCCATATATAAGACTGATTTATTGACGCAAGTATGCTATCTTGTCGACTATTCTGAGCAATAACTGGTAATGTTTGCCTAAATTCGCCCCCTAATAAAATGGTTTTGCATCTGAATGGTTTTAAATGTGACTGATCATCAATAGTAGACATAATATCTTTTAAGGATCTATCAAGAGCTTCAAAGGCATATCTATGTGTCATTGGAGCTTCGTCCTAAATAATCAAACTTGTTTTTATCAAAAAAAAAGCTAACCTAGTTCCCGCTTTTATATCACAAACATAATCATCCATCAAGTTTAAAGGAATTTTAAATTGTGAATGTGCAGTTCTACCACCAGGAAGAAGTAATGCTGCAATTCTAGAAGATGCTACAAGAATTATAATTTCATTTTCAGAGCGTAACTTGTTAATTAACGTCCTGTAAACAAAAGTTTTTCCTGTACCTCCACAACCGTACAAAAAACAACTTTCCTTCCTTTTGTTTAACTAAAGAAAAAACAGCATCATACAATTCCTTTTGCTCTGTAGTTAACAAACGAAATTGTGTCTCAAACTCTTCTTTTAAACTTTCAATATTGAAATTTTGTTCTTCACTTAGTAATGAGTTTTAAAGCCGTGCAACCGTACTCTTATCAGGATTTGGCAAATCATGATAGTTTATGAGAGATTTATCATAGCGGTATAGTAACAATTCAATCTCAATAATAGCATATTTTTTTCAAATCCTCATCTGTCAAGTCATACTCCTTATAATTAAGAATTTATTCTTTTCTTGATATGTTATATCCTCACTTAAATCTTTCCAGAATTTATTCCACAATGAACTATCAACATTGTGAATAGTTCATGTAACTTATGAGGAGTCGATGATAACACAGCTTCTTTCATTGTTTCATGCCATTCCACATCATCTTCAAGAAAGCTACGAGCAACACATGATTCCTTAAATGTTTTATATTTCTTCCCTCTAAATGTTAACATACAATCAAAACTGGTTGGCCCTGTTAAGTGATTTAGTAACGGTTGTAGATAATATAATTCACCAAAAAAGAGTGTATAGTATATAAACGTCCAATTGATCAACATATTTTCCGTCTTTTCCACATATGAATTGATTTATTCCAAACATAATAAGTTGGAAAATGAACATATGTTAAGGTTCTTACAATTCATCATTCTGGTTTGTCTCTAACCACGCCTCAAACATACTTCGTTGGTACTCAGAATAATATGCCACATTATTCAAATTAGATAAATCTTTAAATAGGACAGGTTTTTGACCAGGAAGATGTATGCTTAACCTTTGCACCGAAGGATTCTGATGATGAATCTCAAACTTAATAATTCTCCACATTGATTCTCAAGAGGCTACATATCTACAATCAAGAAAATTTTCAACCTTATTGACCGTATCTATCTTATCCAGATTAAGATTACTTGTATTAGTCAATTTTTTTTTCTAAAACTATTGTAGCTTTATTGACTCCTTTCGTAATGTATTTGAATAAATATTTTACTGCAGTTGTTTTATTGCAAAACTCCACATTATATGGGCCTGGAATCGCTTCAATAATTCTAAATTATGAGGAACAACAAACTGATTATCTAATTTTATATATCCATTTATAACAAAGCTAGACTCTATTTTTCTTCACCTATATATTATGTAATTGTTCTCATCGATACATGATGAGTGACAAAAAGCTTGAGGATATTTTTTTTGTGCAAACACCATTTTCCATACATGAGTTGTTTGGGTTTTTAATTCCACACGGTCCATGCATCATATTTTGTGTCATTGATTCATAACCTTCTAGATCTATTAATTTATTAGGCAATTCAGCAGAAACAAATTGATCAATATCTTGTGAAAATCCAATATCACGTCCACCTTTAAGCTATACAAGAATATGTGCATGAGGAAGTCCACGTTTCTGAAATTCAATTGTATAGACAACTGCAAATTTTTTTTTTAAAGAGCATTAAGCAGATAAGTAGAAAGTATTATGCTAATAAATTTGTTTATTATATAGCTACATACCTCCATTGACAGGTCCAAAAAAGTTTTTATTTTTGATTATATTAATTAGTTCGTCTAGCTTTAAATAAAAAACTCGTGATTCAACATCTGGTCGATCATTAGCTGAATCATCACCAGAAATTTTTAAATATTCATTTATCTCTATCTATTTGGGATTAACAGTCATAGTGATAAACAAATTTGGGTTTCCAAAACAACGACAAAAGCCATTGCATCTTGATATTTTTCAGCCATATACCTTGGACTTCCCGTAACTGAAGAAGGCAATACTATTATTTTCCCAAGTGTATGTGGGTCATGATCACCTCTTGTTACAGCATCTTTTATATTGTTATAAATATCAGCTCTAATTTTTTCTGGTTAAGATTTATATATGTAAGAAGACTGGCTTCGATAGATGAAAAGGCATCAACAACAAACTGATGAAATAATCTTCCACTCATTATAATGGTATTTCCCTCCAAAGTCCTCTGTTGTATACGATACATATAATATTCAGTCATCGAAATATACCCTTTCTCATCATCTGAAGTGGAATTAGTGTGATATGTTATCCCTTCGTAAAATCCAATTTCTCCATAAGGAAATAACAAAGGATATTGCAAAGCCATGTATAGAGGATGAGAAGCCAAAATTCAATGCAAATTTCTTGTTTTATGTTGTAATAAAACATCATGTTCACCAACGTCTGAGAAACCACTCACAACTAAACCCGCTATTTCATTAGCTGATGGTAATTCATATTGATGTTTCCTCTTATCATATCTTACCATATGAATTTTCAGTTCCTCATCATTCCCGCTTTCATAAAGATCTCTAGATTTTCTAATGTTTTGGCTAGAATATTATTTTCATCAAATTTGTTTATTAGAGCTAACAAAATTTGCTCATCTACTATTTCTTTTCCACCTGAAAATATAGATAACCTATTTTCAACTCATTAGCGGTGTCAAATATATACATTTTTAAAAATTTAGGTTGTTGCCCATCCACTAGTAGAAGTGACCCAATACTATGATAATTTTCACCATGCACTTTAAAACAAAAAGGGACTGCTGAATTTAAAATTGAATAATCAATAGTAGCACCCATAGAACACATAGAGAACATAGAATTATATACTCTAATATGTCTTCGGAAAGATGGATCGGACAAAAGGTTTTTAATGGATGCGGAGGCTCTTGAATGATAGGCAATTTGAAACGCCCTTGTTTACAGCATATTGTAATTAAAGGTCTTTTTGTTTGACGATCCTTTGCAATACTTTCCTTATTAATTGATTTCGTTTGGTTTTTTTTGATGATATTGGTTGTTTACCTACATTTAATTAAACCAATTTGTTTATTAATTACTTACATTACGTTTTTAAAAAATTGTATATACAAATTAGAAAGTCATCAAAGAGCAAATAAGTTACCTTTAGAAGATATTTTCTTTCTAACTTGACTTGTCATTTGGTCCTGCTTACGCTTTCTCGAATTTGATATTGTGTTGTCATAAGTATGTCTGGCTTTTTCTTCGGCACTCTCTATTTCGATGCTCATTTGGAATGCTTGTATATATTATCAAAATGTTTGATACCCAGAAAGTAAAAGAATTGAAATTTCAACTAAAATTTCTAATACACTTTATTTACAAAATAATGGAAATTAACATGGATCATTTATATCCAATGGACATCTTTCATAGCAAAATAATAAAAAAAAATACTACATTTATACCATGTTTGTTAAAAAAAATATAAATAGGTTAAATAAGACAATAATATAACAGATATAAAATTATACCATGTTTGTTAAAAAATTTGGCTTATTCGTATCTCTAGCATCATTACATGTCATCATGCCTGATTAGTTAAAAATTAAAATATTAACCGGACTTGTTTAAATACTCTAACAAAAAACGTCCTGCAATATAACAATGCAAGATAAAATAAAATAAACTTTGTACGCCCAAAGGTTTACATCTTTATAGATCATTAATGTTATACTCTTTCTGAACTATATGACCACACATATAATAATAATCCTATAAAGATATTTTATTTCTATGAAGCGTCGTCATCATTCCTTCTTCTCGTAAAGCACCTTTTCATAAATCATGTGTTTACGATTCTATAAATAGCACTTTAGATAACGTTTAACAATATCAAACTTCTTCAGGTTATTTATAATAATAATCTAACAGAGAAGAAATTAACTTTATTCGTAATTAACCGAATGAAAACAAACAAATTCATAAGTAGACACTAACAGGTTCATTCGTAAGTTTTTGTCATTGGTTCAATGAGTTTCATAAATCTATATATATATATATATATATATTACAATGCAATGCAAATACAAACATACCTTGCATTGAAAATTGATGCAGGTTAATAGTAGAACAACGCCTTGAATTAAAAATTGATGCAGGTTAATTAAAAGAACACTCCAATAAAACAATTCTTTGATTTTATTTCTTAACTTGTAATTTTTAAAAATACTCAGAAAACAATAAATCCGAAACTTGTTTTGATAGTCCATAAAAGTTTATATATAATAAACAAAGAGATGTAAAATATAAAGATGTAAAACATGGAGGTGTGAAACAAAAAGTTGCAAAAATTAATAAGTGTGATTTTTGAAAGATGGGGATACAACGAATAAACACGAATTTGGATTAAAAAAAACTCGCAACTGTTAGGATCATTAATAATTTTAAACCATTAGATGGGATAATGGAAGTAATCTCATCCGTTGGATTAAAGTTGACAAGAATAAAGAGGTGTAAAATATAAAGGTGTAAAACATAGAGGTGTAAAACAAAAAGGTGCAAAAATTAATAGGTGAGACTTTTTTAAGATGAGGGTACAACGAAAAAACACGATTATTTGGAGGAAAAAAGACTTGCAAGTTGCAACTGTTGGGATCATTAATAATTTAAAACCGTTATATAAGATAATAGAAGTAATCTTATCTGTTGGATTAAAATTAACACCAAAAAATGGGTTTGCTATTATGTATAGATTTTGGTTTATCGGAGGTCTTTCATTGTGACCATATATGGCTCAATGTAGCTATGTAATGGCTAAATGATGGTTGACATTATGTAAAAGTTTTATAAGTCGTAGATGGATTTTTTCTTTTTTAATAAACAACACATACCATTTCATACATCAGACCAAGAATCTTGGAATCCTGTTACAACAACAAAATGTCTCCTAAAACAAGTCACACCTACAACAAAAAGATTACACCAAGAGCACATTACGTTTGGAAATTTCCAAAAAAAGTAGCTAAAACAGAGACATTTGGAGGCATTACATGTTGTGTTCTTTGGAATTTCTTGCATTTCTTTCGAAGGAAAGTAAAAATCTAGAAATTGGAAGTAACATTTTTGGAAGGAAAGTTAAGATCTTTGGAATAGGGAAACCAAAACTCGGGACAGTGAAAATCAAGAGCTAGATTTGGAGTTGGAATTGTCACTTTGATCATTACTTTTGTAATAGTCTGGTCTTAGTAAAACTAATCATTTCAATTTGTGGTGGTATCAGATTTCTTTATAGGGTAGGAATCGTCGCAGTAGAAAATGCATGGAAATTGTTTGTACATATTTTGGGGGAATAAAAAGGTAGATTTATAGAAATTATGCTTCTTATGCGCATCTTAATGATTCAATCCCATTCATGTGTTCTATAAATTAGTACTTCCAGACTACGTTCCCGTAAATTAATCATTTAAGTAGAATCAAACATATCAAAGTTTAAGCTTTGTCTAAACATAATATGTTTCTATCATAACTTACGTGATTTGCTTATATCATCCAAATAGGAAAACATACACTATTTGTCAACCTCGATCACATCGCAAATTTCAAAATTTTATATTATTATTCTAGACTCTAGAGAAAATGTCATTAGCTAGTAAGGAAAAAAAAAGAATAAATAACAATCAAGCAGTAGTAGCTGGAACATCATCAACACTATCATCAACACTATCAACAGGTGAAGAGGTTTTCTTCTTGCAGCAACAAGTGTTGTTTGGTTTACAATATCCTCCAGCAGGAAACCCTAACTGATGGCAAAGTCCATTGCAGTCGGGTTTAACAAAAGATCCACATACTCCAGGACACATCCGATCGTATATTTCAGGTCTTGCCTCTGAACCTGCGAATATTTATTACATTCATAGCCATTAACATACACATTATCGAATTCTTGGTAAAGAATTTCTTAAAAGTTAAATATATGAACAAGAAAACTTATTTTGATAATTGTAAAAGATTTACCAGAGATCAAAAGGATGAGAACAAGAGAAATCATCATGAGCGTATTCTTGTTTGCCATTGTATGTATATAGCTGTTATAGAATATTAGACCATAGAACCTACTCTATATATAGAGAGATATGTGTGTGTATGTGGTATATAATAAGCTTTTATCTCGGATCCTCAAATTGATTTTGAACTTCAATTTTCGAAAATCAGCGGTATTTAATTGTGTAAACCATCTTGCAAATTACCGGAATGTAGAAGAGATTTTTGGAAGGTAATAAATATTTATTTCTTTATGCGGGCTGATTCTGTCTTTTGAACTTTCGAAAGTAACGGTTCTGATTTCTCTTAACATCCTTTGTTTCGTTATCTCTTGTGAATCTTCATTTTGTATTCTCTTACTCCAAATATTCTTCTATCCAAGAACGTTCGTAATTCACATGTCATTAGTGTAGTTCCAAAAGTCAAACAATCAGAATTTTCTTATCTTGAAATAGGAATTGTTTCTTGATTATAATTTTTGGCTTATCGTACGGTCGTTACATTGCAACCATAGATGGCTTTTTTTTTTTTGATCAAATGCAACCATATATGGAAACCAGAACTCGGGACGAGTGAAAATCATTTAAAGTTTGGGACTGTCACTTCGATCATTTGGAGTTTGGGACTGTCACTTTGATCATTACTTTGTAAGAAACACTCTCGTCTTTTATAAAATCAAAATCAGATTTCTTAGGGATTGTTTGATCGTCTCAGTTATGCATCACTGGAGACTCCCACACGAATGTGTCTATGCCAACAAATTTAATAATCTTGAGAGTTTTCATATCTCTTAGTCGATCTGAAGAAATTATGATTCAGTCTCATCATACATGTGTTCCAAATTACTCTCACAGGTCTTGCTTGCTTCTGAACCTAAGCTATCAAAATTATTACATTTTATATAGCCCAAAAAAAACAACTTACACCATCATCATAAGTAGTTTAACTAACAAACATATATTAGAGAAGCTGAGCAATAATTTCAGAGTTGTCTACCGGCGGCATCAGCGACAAAGGGAATGTAAGGTGTTTTACCGACTAGGCATGACAGGACTCCATAGACAAAACACATAGAGCTGAACACGAACACACCCGTGTGCCCCCACATCATAGCCTTCATTCCAAACCCGCCTCCTTGACCCGGATCAAGAATCCGGGTCAGGAGCACCGGAACAGCCAGCAGCACATCCAGCGTCACGGCCTGCATAGCGTTGAACCTCACGTACCTACTGAGACTCGTGTTCCTCACCACCCCCAGGTACAGCCCGAAGAAGGCCACGAAGCTCGCGTACGGCACGGATCTGTACAGGTTCAGGATTGGGAACACTGGCTCCATCAGCAGTCCGAGCCTAGGGTACTGCGCGAACAAGAATCTCCCGTACTGCAGCGAGTTGAAGAACGGCAGCGCGTACGACGCGATTGCTATCACGCGCTCCGTCGCCGGCGTTGGGTTGTATAAGGCGCGTGTCGTCACGGCTCTCTTCCTTGAGAGGCGGGGGATGGAGACGGTGCTCGATCTAGGGGAGGAGAAGCTGTGGAGTAGTGGTCTGCTGCCTCTGGGATTTAGGGTTTGATGGAGAGAGATACACATAGACGCCATTTCTCTTTTTTCTAGGGATTTGGCGATGGAGCTAGGATGAGTCTGGCCGGACACTGGAGATTTTGGATTTGGACAACAACAACAAGAGCAAAACTAATACTCAAACGCTGTCGTTTTGACTTCTGTTTGTTGCTTATTGGGCCGACCTATCTATTAACAAGTCCAGATGTTTTCCTTCTTGNTTTTTTTTTTTTTTTTTTTTTTTTTTTTTTTTTTTTTTTTTTTTGACAACTGCAGCAAATTTGCTTTGGAAGCGGTAGCACATTGTTATCAAAATAAAGTAATAAACATAGAAATACCCTAGTAAGTATACCATTATTCGATCGACAAAAAAAAAAAATAGTATACCATTCATTATTTAAAACTCAAACCTGCTAACAAACACAATGTGATAAAAACTCAATCCATAGGCTAAACAAAAATAAAATTGCCGGTACAGAAAACTACATGCTGGATTTCCATCCTTGTGATCTCTGATCTGGAATCTTACCTTCGTTCACATAAGACATCGAGAATTAGAGATGTAATTCTTTCAGATTGAGATATTACCGGCAAAACTATCTTTATATTCAATAGATAATTAGTATTTAATCGGAGGACGTCAAAAGGAGTAAGCTTCTTAAGACCATCATCATCGGTAGTAACGATGAGGGTTACTCAAAATAATGTTTTTTGATTATTTTCTTTAAATATTATTATATATTTAAATAAAAATTCTGTAAAAAAGAAATTGGTCAATCATAAATTGTTATATTTCAAAGAACCGATGCTTCAGATGTTCAGTAGAAAAACGTTTTTCTCTCTTTGATTTACTTTATCATTATTTTTCAATTTTTAAGTGAGAGTATCGTTAAGAGTAACAACTAAAATCATGCTCTTAAGAGCGACCTCTCCCTTTCAGTCGAAATCAAAGTTAATATTGTAAAAATTATTGGCTAAAGTTAGTATCAATATTTTAATTATCTTTTTTTAAAAATATTTTTAGTTAATATTGTTTTTAATAATTTAATAATGTTTCCATTTTTTTAATATAATATTAGAGTCCAGTAATTCGGGTAGAATGATGTCAGTTCTTCCATTTGATTGTATTCATTTGAAGATTCTTTCATGGATGATTAGATATGGTCCTCCCTTCCCTCTTTTAGTTATTCCTAGTAACGAAGAATTTCAAAAGCCAAAAGAAAATTTTATTAAAAAATTACAGAATGCTACTAGCGTATAAAAAGAATCTGGGTTCAAAAGAAATGAAGTCTGTTGGCGCCGCCGTCTCCCATCCTTTGCAACCATTCCATATCGGCGTTCCAGATCTAAAATTTTGGGAACTGGACCACTTATGGACTATGCATATATTAGATCATTTTCGAGTAATGGGCCTATTTTATCGAAAGCCCATATTTGTATCTATCCATTTGCGTTTTTTTTTTTGTAGATATTGGACGTGAACACAATCTGTTTTTCTCAATTGATGGGAGATTACTATTATTAATTTCCTCCTTGTTGGAGAGAACTTTCTTACTAATAATCTTCATAATGATTAAAGTTTATTATCAAATTAAAATTATGGTACAATTGTTGGTGGAAAATAACAGCTTATCGAATAAATCTTCAAAACTTATTTTTTCTCAGATAAATAGATGTAAAAGTCGTTCTGTAACTGTTTGTACTTACATTCCGGTTCCAAGGAATCGAGGCTATCCTAGCTTTCTCATGGGCCTATTTGGCACTCCCACACAGGCATATGGCAGTTTATTAGAGCTTCTCTTGACATGAGCTTAAGTTCGTATTGTCGAAGATCTTGTTACGTGGTGTGGCAAGGTGGTTTTATCTTGGACCCTTTTTCCGGCACTCAACTCTTGGGAACTCATTCTCAACCTATATGTTGCCTCTCTGTCCTAGTAATGGAAGACCTAGTATTGGCAATTGAAGCTTTGTGCAATATAACACTTTTTCCAAGTGTCCTTTCAGGTTCTTGGTCTTCAAGACTCTCGTCTTGTCCAGCGTGTGACCACCCTTTCCAGGGACTTTTGAAGCACGTACGGAATCCAAACACCACATTCATTCTTTTGCAACGTTTGCAGCAATGGTTATCAAGGTGGCTGACTATGTGGCAGTGGTCGGTCATCCTTCACCATGAGTGGCCTCATTTTGTGTGGCAACTCTTTACCTACAGGACTTGTTGTCCCCTTTGTTTATCTTGTCACTTTTATGGTTTCAAGTCAAGCTTTAAAGCTTGTTTGATATACGTCTTAAGATCATTATTTGTAGTTTATTTTGTCCTCCTGTGTAAGTTTATTGGTGTATTTAGCTCCTCTTCAAAAGACGCTTGTAAACCTTTAATCTAATATAGTGGAGTATTTGATAAAAAAAAAAAAATGAAGTCTGTTGGTTATTTGTCCTGGACTTCCGACAGTCTATACAAAGGGAAAAATAAAATAAAAAGATAAATATGACATTTTTCTAAGTTAATTTAACTTCACAAATGGCTTGTGATCCCTTTTTTAATATTAGTAGTAAAGCTACTAAGTTAAAATGTTTGTTTTTTCCTAGAGTATGTTTAGCACACTGCACACATTGTATACCATTTATATTATTCACATGAATGGTCGCACTTTACTCTCAGAATAACTACTGTTATCTATTCACATGGAACACCGTCGGTCGTCCTGAAAACATAAGAAAAAAGTTTAATTAAAAGATAGAAAATAAGTAACAATAATTCTATTTAAAAACTATCTCTTTACCCTTTGTTAAAGTTTTCGAAAGCTACAGTTGCCTCTTCCTTAATTGGAAAAGTGTAGACAACATTTTCGTCAATATTTTAGTTATCCTTTTATTTATATTTTTCCATATTTTCTAATCGGCAGAATGTATGATCTAAATTTAAAGGAAGCCTTTGCATTAATAGAATAGAGTTTTACATAGATTTTGGATGCGGTTTTGCCGTGGAGTTTGCTTTGGAAGCGTAGCACATTGTGAGAGATGGTCATTATCAAATTGTATGAATGGTGTACGTAATACATTTCGATAGAAACTTTCTTTCGACATCAAAAAACACTTTTCAGAATCACTAATGCCCAAGTAATTGAATGACTAAAAACATAGAAATAGTATACCATTCATTATTTGAAAACTCAATCATGCTAACAAACCAGTGTGATACCATAGGAGGCCTCTAAACCAAAATAAAATTGCCCTACAGAAACTACATACTGGATTTCCTTCCCTGTGATCTAGTCCACAGCATCACGGGAAATCACAATGCTACATGCAGCTCTCTTTAACGGTTTATAGGAGTGTGCATACGCTCAACGATCTTATCCACAGCATCACGGGACATCACAAGTGTATCGTGTAGCAGAATGCTGTAAACATTTAGCCCCTGCAAAGCGTTACGCAAACAAGGTTCAAGATTCGCTAACCCATTAGAGTCGAGGAACCGCAAGGTTTAAAATGTGATTATCTATATAACTTACTATTGATGGAATTATGTTGACATAGTGTAGATTCTGGGTGGCTAGCTTCAGCTTTTCATCAATAGGACCACCTTCTACAACAAGGACTTTCTTTGTCTTCTCCATCTGATTGTAATAATTCACAATGTTCCTCGTTTTATGCGTAGGAAATGGCAAATCATCAAACACGAGGAGCTGCATAAATTTCCTCAACCATCAGATATGATTAAGACCAGTTTAATAACAAAGGCACAGTAATGATGGACGATCAAGAGCACAAGTTATGATTAAGAAGAGAAAGAGACTGACTTTTCCTTCTGCGGCTCGAGCTGTCAATGCTATTTTCAGTCCAAGCCGTCGAAACTGCTTATTCATCTTTATCGCATGGCTTCTCGGTTTGGGTCCATGCATTACACAACCCCCTCGGAACTAATGGTTCAACACACTTTAATCAGAGAGCTAGCTATATTTGATGGCAAGAAGCCTTAAAATAAAATAAAATTAAAAAACTGATTTACCTGCGGACCACGCAGTGTACCATGTCTAGCTCGACCTGTACCCTTCTGATTCCATGGCTTTCTACCAGTTCCACTAACCTCACTCAATGTTTTGGTCAAATGAGTTCCCTACATATCAACCAACAAAGTGTCACACACTTACTGATTGCTTGCTTATATGACTAAATTAAGGCACTGTGAGATAACTGAATTAATTACTTGCTGGCGTTTAGCAAGCTGCCATCGCACGACATTGTGATGATATCTTTCCTTATTGGAACATCAAAGACATCACCTGCTAACACCATGAAACCCTTGTCCTCGTTCTGAAAATTTGTCACCGGAATGACCAAGTCTTGATATTGTCCTAAGGAAAGTATCAATACTAGAATCAGCTAATACATGTTCAAAAGTTTTAAAAAGAGAGAAGCAATAAGGAAAACATCATTGTTCAGAAATTTTAAACACGTCTCAAGCACAATCACAAAACAGAGAGAAACGCTGGCAACCAAACCTAAGTTAAACCTTCACGTAATAAGCTAAATAAGGCCTGGAACTCCTCTCAAAACATAAAGTAACTACATTTCTACAACATAAATTCCCATAAAGTGTACAAAATTCTCAGTAAAAGCATATGAAAGATAGAGTTATGGAATTAGCTTGAAAACGAAACATAGACGATACCTATGGTTTGGTCTGGTGTAAGCACAGTCTTTTCCGTAAGGAAATGTATCATCAGAAGGAAATGTATCATCAGGAGTCAAAATAGAAGTCGAGAGCTTTCGGTTGGAAAATAAAGCCATTCCATACTGCAATTGATTTAACAGAGATGAAACCAGACATCTAAAAAATAACGAAAAATTCTCAGGAAGATGACCACTCAAGTACTAACTAAGTAGATGACCTTGAGATCACTAGTAAGAGAAGATAAACCATTTCCAGATGTATTCACGGGCAAATCTGTTCGAAGGAGACAGAGAGAAACAATCAGAGATCAAGGAAACAAAAACATAAAAATCACATTTTGACACGAGAGAAGCTTAGAAAATGAGATAAGTACTTGGTGAAGAGCCTCGTCCTAGAGCTGTTAAAGATCCCAAAGAGCGAAAGATCCTTCTTGAGATTGAAGCTGCCATAATCTCCGATTTCAATTTGAAGAAATTTTTGAAAACCCTAGCTGCTCATCTACAACACGAAAACCCAATTTCTATCAAAAGGCTGATTCGAGCGATTAAGAAGCAAAAATCAAAACCAGTACACATGCATTTTCGAGAATAGAGATCTCAAGGAACACTCACCGGTCACAAGATAGATGGCGGCGACTGACGAGGTTCAGTCAAGGTTTACTCATGAGTTCTGAATCGGGTCATTTCGAGACGGGTCGGGTCTTATTTGGGTCATCAACTTTAAAATAGAGAATACATACATTCAAAAACTCCTAAACTAAAAAAAAATATTGAAGTATAATTTTGAGTTTAAGTATAATTTTTAGTTTAAGTATAAGTTATTCATTGAAAATTTTATTATATAAAACTTGGTTTTCAAAGTTACTCATTAATATGATCGTGACACTTGTCAATTGTATCGTTAGAGATTGACACGTGTCAATTCTAAATGTATTAAAATTTATAAAAATTCAAAACTTATCCTAAAAAGGATTTATATAAAAGTAAAAATAAAAAGGAAAACCTAAATTTATTTGATATTCTTTTTAAGAAAAAAAATTATTTCTATTCGGAATTTTATTTTCTTAAAAATGAGTAAAAGTTCATTTTTTCATGTCACATAATGAACTATAAATTTAATAATCTTAAATTTTAAAGTTTAAATCTTCTTACTACTCCTTACAAATATTGGGATTTGGCTAATGGGTCGATTTGTTGTGGTTCAATGTTGACAAAGAAAAACAAAATATTCAATCTTCCAACCACATCTTGAAGTATTTCACAAATGTAATTAATAAGATAAGCGACATGTTATTATTGATTATATTAAAATATGTATATTATATAATCATATTTCTTTTCTTGAAAAACGGAACGCAAGAAAGAACAAAGGCAAACCCGGAGTCTAGAAAAATATAAATAACATATGTTGTTTTGACAATTTGAAGTATTTAAACTGTTTATTAGTAAACTTGGGTAAACAATACTCTAAATTTTCAGATATATTGCGTATTATTGGACCAAACTCTACAATACCCTTGCAATCAAAAGTTTATTCATCAATACCCTTATGTTTTCTAAGTACCCTTTGACAAAGGTTGACCAACATATGGACCAACATATACCCCTAAAAACATGTGGACCCTATCAATTTTTCTCCACCAATCGGGTTCCTTCTCTCTCCCCTCTCTCTCCCAACCTCGTCCCCGCTCCCCCATTGTTGCTCCTCTCCCCCTTCCAATCGATACAAATCGAGTCCATAGAAATCGATTTGATTCCAAACGAAAGCAAAAGATTGGGATTGAAGCAAACAGCAAAGCAAAGCAGAAGATTCAAGTGATATTCTTACATTTATTTACCAATACAATTAGGGTTCTTGAGGTTCATCCTAAAGCAATTAGGATATATACCTTGAATGCTCATTCAATTTATTCTCATTTGTATTAGTGTCGAAATGGGTCGCATACTAAGTGGATTGTAACACTTCATTCGAACTGAATCGTAAAAATATTCCGAAATAAATAGTGATTTTGTGGAGTCGATGTAGTACAACTGGTAGACTAGGTATAACTGATACGGGTACAACTGGTAATAGTTTGGTACAACTTAAACGGGTACAACTGATACAATTTTGGTACAACTTGGTAATACTATTTACACGACAGAGGTTCCAATGTGAGTTTTTTATTTTATTTCAGGCACAATGAATAATAATCGTCGGATAATCATCGTTTTTGATTACGGGGGATATTATGCAACAAGGGAAAATGAACTAAGATGGATTTCAAGAGAAAAAGTTCATCAATCTCTTAGAATGGAGACATCTATTGAAGAGGTCAGTTATTCTGCATTGGTGCAGAAAATATGCAGAAAGGCGAAGGTTGATGAAACTATGACTGAGCTGAAATTGAGTTACGTTCCCGAATCAGTTCATCCTAAGAGACCGATACACATACATGATGATGATGATCTGATGTGTTATTTGGAAATGAATCCAGATCAATTCCAAGTTTTGCATGTGGAAGTCGTGAATGATGTTGAAATAAATCAGGGGGATGAGCAAAGTCGAGGGACTGTAGGTTGTTCACTTAATGAGGAGTTGATTTCAAGTAGTAGAGCGACATATGAGAACACGATGTATGAAGGTGAGCCGTCTGAACGTTTTGAGATGATGGAGAATAGTGATGGGAACATGGTTCTTTATCAAGAACAGTCTGAAGAACGAGCAATAGCAGATAACTGTGATATGATTGAAGGTTCTGAGGTCACACCAGTTGTAAATCGTGAATGGGAAGATGGTTTGGATTTGACTTTACGTCAAGAATTTGAAAGCAAGCAAGCAGTTAAAGATTTAGTTGAAAAAGCTGCACACAAGAACTGTTTTGAGTTTGTTATTGTGAAGTCGGATACTATGTTGTTTGTGGTTAAATGCTGTGAATTTAAAAGGGGTTGCAAGTGGTCTTTACGAGCTGCGAGGAATGGGAATTCAAACAGTTTCTCGGTCAGAACTTACAACAAGACGCATACGTGCTTGAGGTCAGATACAAGTACAATGAGGAGAAAAAGGAGAGGCACACCACATTTAGTTGCATCAGTTTTGCGTGAAGATTACCCATGTTTGATAGACACTCCAACTCCCAAAAATCTCATCCCTTTGGTTCAATCAAGAGTTGGTGTTAAAGTGTCTTACTCGACCGCAAATAGAGGAAAAAAACTAGCTGCATATGATCTTCGCAGTACTCCAGAGGATAGTTTTAAGTTGGTGCATTGTTATATGCACATGCTGCAGACAATGAACCCAGGTACAATTTCATTTGTTGAATTGGATGAAGCACAGAGGTTTAAGTACTTGTTCTTCGCCTTGGGAGCGTGCATTGAAGGCTTCAAAGCTATGAGAAAGGTGATCATTGTTGATGCAACAAGTATTAAAAATGTCTATGGTGGAGTACTAATCGTGGCTACAGCTCAAGATCCGGATCATCACCATTATCCGATTGCATTTGGTGTAGTTGATGGTGAGAAAGATACAAGTTGGACCTGGTTTTTCAGCAAATTGAAATCAGTTGTACCAGATTGTCCTGACTTGGTCTTCTGTTCAGATAGAAATCAAAGCCTAATCAAGTCAATAAATACGGTGTACCCGTTANTTTGACATGGTATAACTAAAAACAATAAAAAATTCGGAATTGTACAACTTGTCAAGATCGGTACAATCTGAAAACTTGGAACAACTAGTGCATTTTGGCGGCTACACATGTGTAAATTGGCGGCTACACGTGTGTAAATTGGCGGCTACACGTGTTTTTTATGTGTCCCAAACAAAATTTCAATTTTTGAAAAATTAAAATTGAAGCCAAGTATGCTAGGGCGGGTTTGCGATTTCTGGGTCAAAAAAAAAATCATTTCTCTCCCTCTCTTGCGATTTCTGGGTTCCTACAAAAAAAATCATTTTCTCTCCCTATCTTGCGATTTCTGGGTTCCTCTCCAATCTTGAAATGAGCTACGATTCTGGAGCATCGAGGACCTCATGTGGCAATTCCTCTAATCGAGTAAGGTTTCCAGGCATCCAAAAAAAATGTCATTGTGGTTCGGCATTAGTTGAGATAATCTCTCACTCGATCTCAAACCCTTGTCGTCGCTACTACCGTTGTGCGTATGCAGCACAAAGAAAGGTAAATATATTCTAATATTCGTTGATAATCATGTACATTTATTTACTAATTTCTGTCTTATATGTAGCTTGTCAACGACACACATGTATTTAAATGGGTGGATGAGGCATTGGTTGATGAAGTACAACAATTAGATTTTCAAGTGGGTGTCCTCGAAGAAGAAGTTAGACAGCTGAAGATGGATAGGAGCAGAGATATGAAGAAAATTAAGCAGATCTGTTTTCTCGTTTTTTTTGGATGTCTTCTTGTGGTATGTCTCGGAAGATGGTACAACTAAGTAGAACTTGTTCTTGGAAGATGGTACAACTACGTAGTACTTTCTAATAGTACAACTAAGTAAAACTTGTTCTTTGTAATGGTATAACTAAGGATCGTTTGTCTGGTTCCATTTGACGATTGCCGGTAATTTGTCTTGTTCTTGTGTGTTATTTTGTCTGCTTAAACACACAAAGAGTTCACATACTGCCTTTAACATTCCAACCAAGTTGTACTTAAAAACATAGAGTTGTACTTAAAAAAACAGAGTTGTACCTAGTTAAACATTCCGAGTACTTAACAAAAAACATAAAAACAACCAAAGAGTTCACATACTGACTCATACAAGATTACATGCTCATTACTTTTTGGAGGGCTTCTGCCTTGTTATAATAGGACTCCTTACGACAACAGAAGGTCCCGTCCCCTTCTTACTTATAATCTTCACCTTTGTACCAAGTTGTTCTCCACTGGATCCTTCTCTTGTTCTCTTTTTTCTCTCGTATCTCACTAGATCCTTCTCCACTGGATCCTTCTCCATTGGATCCTTCTCCATTGGATCCTTCTCCATTGGATCCTTCTCCCTCTCGGCCTTCTCCCTCTCGGCCTTCTCCCTCTCGGCCTTCTCCTTCTCGGCCTTCTCCCTCTCGGCCTTCTCCCTCTCGGCCTTCTCCCTCTCGGCCTTCTCCCTCTCGGCCTTCTCCCTCTCGGCCTTCTCCCTCTCGGCCTTCTCCCTCTCGGCCTTCTCCCTCTCGGCCTTCTCCCTCTCGGCCTTCTCCCTCTCGGCCTTCTCCCTCTCGGCCTTCTCCCTCTCGGCCTTCTCCTTCTCGGCCTTCTCCCTCTCGGCTTTCTCCCTCTCAGCCTTCTCCTTCTCCGCCTTCTCCTTTTCAGCCTTCTCCTTTTCGGCTTACTCCTTTTCAGCCTTCTCCTTTTCGGCTTACTCCCTCTCGGCCTTCTCCTTCTCGGCCTTCTCCTTCTCGGCCTTCTCCCTCTCGCCCTTCTCCTTCTCGGCATCCTCTATAGCCTCATTTTCACCAACTCCGTCACACTCATTTGCACCAAATTCCTCGCTTGGAAAAACTCCTTCTCCATTTCTTTCCCAGTTCACATATGTTTCCACCGATTTGATCCTAGCATCCATGTCATCAAATTTTTCGTTGATTTCCTTAAACCCCTTCTTCACCAGATCTTCTAGCTGAATCAAGCTAGCTCTTAGCTGAATCAAGCTACCTCCTACCATATCATTCTCCGAATTCGCATCATCCTTAGCCACATCATTCGGATCCACATCATCCGGATCCACATTCTCAATCACCGGATTAGCCTCAAATGATCGGGCGGCCACATCTAGGTTGTGAAGCTCTTCAAACCAAATTGACTTGTCCTTTTCAATTAAACGTTTGCTCCAACCATCAGCAACTGGATCATCCGCATCATCCCAGCCACCATCCTCATCTATGATCATGGCTAAAAGGCGTGCCTCCCGAGGAGTTGGAGTTAACATACTATCAATCTCCTGTCAAAATAAACAAACATAACATACTATCAATCTCCTATCAATCAATGTTACATAAATAATGAATCTGATAAGTAATTTACATAAATAATGAATATGAATAACTAACCTTAGTTGTACCAAGTTGGTCATATATTTCTTTCAAAGAAAAACCTTTCTTCTTACTTGCTTTAAACTTCATCTTGCACATCCGAGGACAGTTACGGTGTGCATGTGAATCAGAAACGTCTTCTCGGAAGGTGTTCTTTAGCACAGGAATTGCTTCAAACGCAAGAAGCTACACACAACACAAGAACATTCAATGTTTAGTTGGATCCAGTTATACTAAGTTGTACATTTTGAAAACTAGTAATTACCTCCAAAGGAATGATGAAACTAGGAAAGACCCACTGTGGACCCACAACTCCATCAAAGTGTCCCATCAAATGAAAGATGTCTTTCATGTTCTCATCAAATGCCATTCGACCCCAAGGGAATGTTCTACACAAATCAAGATCATCCACAGCTCTAAGAAAGAAAGGCTCCACAGAGGGTGCATTCTTTCCACCCTTTTTCTTCCCTATGATGACGCTAGATAAAAAATACAGTACGGCCATCTTCAAACGATCCTCTGAAGGTTTCTTCATCGAAAGTAGCTTCGCTTTGACATCTCCATATTGTATTATTTGTCCACCTTTAAATTGCTTCCGAGCAAAATTTAAACTGCCCAAACCATCCTTGAATTTTGGATACTGATGGCAATATAACCCAGAAATGATTGCCATTTCTCTGAGAGAATACCGGATGGGAGTCCCATTAACAATGAACCAGCATTCATTTTTCTTCTCCAAATGCGCTGTGCGAAGCAACAACATCCACATACCCATCAACTTATGATTCGAATCCTTAGGCATATGGAAGAAATGCTTGAACTGTGGGTGCCCTAAGAACCAATCCAACTCCTCTTCCTTAAGATGACCGCCTAATAAGTTTACCGCCTCTGAAATATAACACTTTCCAGACATCTTGAAAGGCTTCGTATACTGGGAGTAATCAAAGTACATACTCAAAGGTTGCATTACATCGGATTCATCCTCAGATTCCTGCAAGACACATATCTAGTTATACCAAGTTTTTCTAAGTTATACCTTTTCTAAGTTATACCAAGTTATACAGTTATACTTTTTAGAACGAATTCTTATACGGTTATACCAATATAGGGAGAGATACTTACCGATGAATCCTTATCATTTGACTTCTCAATTGAGTCCGTTTTATCGGAATCACGTTCTGATTCATCTCCACGAGTTGCTTCTTCTTCGAGATCTGCTGGGGGATTCGATTTTTCCACATAGCTTGGGTTCTTTGTACGAACCATTATGATTCTTCCACACATGCACACAAAAAACAACAACTGATTTCAACTTCAACTTCCACAAACCAAATTGAACATAATCTGATGAAACAAACGTTTTGAGGACTTTGTTTCATCAGAATTGAACATAATCTGATGAAACAAACGTTTGTTCCAAGCTTTTCCACAAACCAAATTGAACATAAAACAAACGCCCCAAAATCTGATGACTTTCAACGTTCTGAGGAATCAACACATGAAAAAAATCGACAAAACCCCAAAATTGAAAACCAAATTATCGAAAATCGAAACCCATATTACCCGATTTTGAAAAACAAATAACCCAAATTCGAAAAACCCCAACCTATTTCAACTTACCCAGAATCGAGTTATCCTTAGTTGCACTTGAGGGAGAAGAATAATTAACGGGAATTGAACGAGGGAGAGTGGAGTCGTGAATGAAGGAATTCGAAAAGTTGGGTAGTTAAAGGAGAGATCCGATTTCAACTAGATTGTCCGAATTTTGTGGGTTTGGGTGGGTATAAGGTGGTTGGATCTGTAAATAACAGAAATGATATAGGTTTATTTGTCTTTAACCACATTTTTGATTTTAAAAAAAAAAAATAAATAATTTGTTATTTTCGCAGGGGGATATGAGAATAAACTTTTGATTGCAAGGGTATACTAGATTTTGGTCCCGTATTATTGAATAATTTAGACTAAATTAGATATTAAAATTTTGAGTTTTGTGAACTTCGGGTAATCCGAATCCGAACCCAAAATACCCAAACCGAATCCAATCCAAACCCAAAGTCTAGAAATACCCGAACGGGTCCTATACCTCTAAACCCAAAAACCCAAAACCGATCCGAACCCGAATGTCCAGGCCTACATATACTTCACACTACACCAGTATTTTGATTATGGATCAGACCTTTTAAATATGTTGTTTTGTATATTTTGCTAAATGTTTTCATTCTTTGTTTGTAAGATAAGTATAAACTTATGGATAAATTATAGAATCAAGCATGTTTTCAAAAATTCTTATGGATTTGGAACTTATAGTTTGTACTTACGTTTTTGGGTATAATTTTTTTTGTTATGGAATGATGATTTTACCTTTCTTTAGAACTACAAGAAACCTCAAATTTTATCTTTTTTGTTTCTATCCATTCTGCGATGAAGCAGGCTGATATAGGTTTGTAAACTCTTTCAATTAGAGAAACACAAATTTAGAGTCAAGTCATTAGAATTAAAATGTTGTTAGGTTGTTGGTTTATTGTTTATTGATATTTGGACATTGGTTTATCGTTGGTTATTATTTTATTGGTTTACTCATGTATTAGTAAGTATGAGATCAGTACTAGTTAATTATTATGTTGAATCCGGTCCCGGCAAAGATTATCCCCTAAAAAAATAATAATAAACTAGTGATCTCATACTCACTAACCATCTAACCACATTCAAACCATACCGCGGAAATAATTAAACAATATCATTAACCAAATAAACCAATAATCATATGTCTATAAACTTTAAATCAAACATTCAGCAAACAACATGAATCAAATAACCAGCAACCTAAAGCGACGTGGATGTAGTACCCATATTTTATTTTTTTATTGATTGAGTATATGTTCATTTAAAAAAATTTGAATTTCATCGTATGCAAGAAATAATCACAAATTTTATTAATTAAATATATTATATAATAATTCAAAAAAAAGAGAGAGAATCATATATTTTAAATTTTTGCAAGTGGAGAATCAAAATAAAAATAAGTTCAACTTTCTTTTCAAGAAGATTTAGGATTGGCCTCTTGATCAAACCCCACTTGGTTATGGTGGGAATTTTAGTCGTTTAAGATATCCATATCCCTGTCATAGCATTATGATATGACTTACAAGGTACAACTATAAACTTTAAAGTCACGGGCAAAATATAAACAACACTTTATGCCATGTGGACTCACACTCTCCCATATTCACGTGCATTTACGTACACACACATGAGCATAGTTCCACATATTACATTTGGAAAATATGTCAGCAAATATTCCTGCAAATTGCATCTACCAAGTAGACTATTCCTTAGAGACACCAGATGTGATCAATCGTGCCCATTTCAAGCCCAACTCATTTTTTTTTTGGGCCAAAGGACGTCATCAAGTTAATTCAGAATGTCTTTAAGACTTGCGCGATAAAACACACTAAAGTACGAGTCATAACACAAGATCCCAACATAATGGGCACGATTGTCTGGAAGGCTCTTTGGCCGACCCGCCTGTCCAACCACATCAACTGCTTGTCCTACCCGCACTGGCACTGACAGTGGCTTCAGGTTTTCGTCCACTGTCAACATCATCCTTGGCTACATTTTTTAGAAAACAAAATTAGAATCAAAATCAATCATATCAACTTACTTCAACAGATCAAAATAACAAGAGGGAGGCAACAGTGGGACTAAGTTTCACTCACTTGCATCGCCAAAACGAGGAAGTATAGAACATAATGGTATTTCCCGAGTACGATTGGCTTCATGTCAAGGCATGCATGCAAGAGTGCCACTATACCAGCAAGTGCGGTTCTGCATGAACAAGGTTCACATGAGCCAAGTAACGAATGATTCACATAACAAAGCTTAATAAATCCAACTATCAAAAATGCTCTACTTATAGTGGCAACAGAGAGAATGATCATCAAACTCACGGCGATAGCAAGAACCGTTCAGAGTGGAAGGGGCTGAGTGTTAAGAGACCCTTTCCCATGTGCACCAGCCCTTGAGCAATACGCACCTGCATCACACGTTACCAAGTGAGTGCAATGATTCCAGCAAGAACAACAGTTTTACAGGAACACATTACACAGAAGAGAAGACTGGCGTCTTTGTAATAATAGCTGGAGAGGTCCCGAAGCATCCCGGCTATCCTTGCGTTATTAGTTCCAGCGCCAATCAGTCTCATTGATATAATTGCTGCCTGTAGGAGTTAGAAGAAAGATAAGATCAGTCCCCTCTCAATACTACTCAATTAAATAACTACTGGACAGACAGTGAAGCGAAATGATACTTACCATGGCAACTTCCGAATCTGTGTCATGACTAAACCGGCTCAAGGTGTCCATTACCGTCACCTAGAATTGTGGGGAAAATTAAGAAAAAACCAGCATTAACTCTCTATACAACAGCCAGCAATATTATTATGTAAGCAGGTGAAGTAAAACTAGATTTACAAAAGTAAGTATTCACCTTTGGATTTGATATGCATAGGAGACCAAGGGCCAAAGGCACAGCTCGACGAATGTTTTGTTCTCCATATTGTAACATCCGCTCCAAAGAACGGATCTCCGTATCAATGCCCAGTTCTTCAGACATAACAACCATTGCTAATCCAAGCACAGCTGGACCCTGGTGGATGTCACCTTTCTCAAGATGCTCCCCACACTGAGCAAGAAGATCTTGGACCTGAAACATATAAGAAGGAGTCAACAACTACACTAAATGCAATAAATTGTGTCAAATAACCACCAGCATAACAAATTAAATACCTTTAGGACATTCCCAGTTCCAGCATAAGCACAGGAAAGAAGTGTCATATCACAATACTTTCTAATCTTCTCATTGAACGTCTTTGAAACTTCAGCTGTAGCCTCTACACTATCCTGGTAGATAATGGAACAAGCTGATGTTGAGCAACGCAAATAATGACTATGGATAAAGAGGTAGATTAAAGTACAACACATAGCCAACCTGTTTGCCCAGGTATAGAAGTCCAAGACCAAGTGGCAAGAAACGAGTGAGGGCGTCTCCCAGTTCTGCCTCACTTCGATCCATCAAAGCAAATATAATAGACTGTGCCACCTCTTCGTTACAGGAACCAACATAGATCATTCCCAAAGAAAGTGAAGCAAATGCAATCACATCGAGAGGCGCTTCCGCATCATTCAGTATCGGCGACAATTTGCTTCTAATCTGTAAGAAACAGTGCACATGTTCATGCCTCCTGAACACCTAAAACATGCAACTAATAATATAGGAAAGAAAACAACATGTCTTGACCTGCTCATTTTGGGAACCTGCATATGAAATTCCAAGACCCATGATAGCACCAATTCTGACAGATGAATCCTCTTTGTCTATATAATCTCCAAGAAGTGCCAATGCCTGAGAAATAAAGCTGAGTGAGATGGAAGAGTGGCTGACAATATTAACACATATGGTTCCCGCAATATAAAACATAACATCAACTCACAGGATCACAGTTCTTAATGCCACAATTTACAACCCCAACACCCAGAAGTGCTCCAGCAATGATAGGATTATCATTACTATGGAAATATTTGTCGAGTTGGGAAAGTCCGGAGTCCACATCCCACAGTTGAATCATACCCTATCATAAGGGAAACAACAAGATCTGGTTACAATTTCTACCTCCATGATCTGAACACAGCAAATAAATTCGTCAAATAAGAAAAAAAGTATACCAGACTAGCAGCTGCACTAGTCTTGCCATGTTCTTTATTTTTGAAGAGCCAATTTCCAGAAGATCCGATGGTCGAGTCTGAAGGTACTGTCATTAGTTTGTCCTGCGATTAAAAAATATATATATTAAGAAGTCATGTCTTCCACTAGATCTATTTTATTGCAATCTGCAACAATACCTGACCAAAACCAGCATTTACAAATGCATTGACAAATGTAGCAGCCAAATTCTGTGTAGCAGAATCCACGCTTGCACCAGAGCTGGCCCTGCCGTCAACCAAGTGAGCCTACAAAATTCAAAAGGGTAGGTTAAAGGCTGAGGAAAACATAATATTTGCAACTGAATAAACGAGTAGCAGGCCTAACATCCATTCAAACTGATTTACCTTGTAGATGTCTTCAGGTGTTTTGGCCTCCATGACCTCAATATCCCTTGCAAGAGTCAGATATCCTTCACTCAACTTAGTGTTGTTAACAATATCTTGCAAGGCTTCTCGGTCATCATCATCTGCAACCATCTCATCGTCAAGGTCAAAGGTTATACCCTGCAAGGAGGCATACGAAGATAAAAGAAGTATAAGAAAGTATGTCAGTCGGGTATTGTGTCTCCATATGCACGGAAATTTTAACCAGTGATGCAGTAGTTAATCAATGCCTGCCTTAGAATGAGGCCAATGTGGCTGAAGATGAGGTCTTCCCAGACAAACAATACAAAGTTGGACTAAAAATAGAGAGACGACTAGTAACTAGCCCTACATTGATGGCTAATCAAGAAACAGATTCAAATTCCCTCGATAACAACAACAAAGAGTTTTCTCATTATCTATCTATTAACTTTTTATGTAACGGCCGGAGAGTATAATACAATCGAACAATAGCACAACCAACTCTTGAAGCAAATAGGAGTAAAGATCCAAAACCAAAACATACTTACAGAAAGAGAAGGAATGAGATGTAAAAGTTAAATGTAGTGAAGTAGAGATAGTTAAAAGGACTTACATGACGAGCAATCATGTAGCAGAACTGTTTCTTCCTTAGCAGATTAGCACATGAAGTAAATACTTGTTTAACATACTGCAGTACAGAAATATATATTGTGGAGCACATTAAACATCAAAAAAAGTTCACACAAATACTCAAAATACTTGACACAGAGGATTGATTTTTCCAGCAGCTACACACGCAGAAAGAGTAAAATAATACTACGTTCTATAGGAAGATTAAAGTTCTACCTGCGTGTTATCAAGAAATAACGCAATCTGCAGAGCGTTTGGATATTCTTCAAACTTCATGTAAATCATGTAGGAGATATCATGTCCAAAAAATCAAATATATAAGACGTCAAAAGAGACACTTTTGTGAGCAATATAGACAAAGCTCATCACTTGTTCCTACATGACGGATCTAAGAAAATCAGTAAAATAACAATATGACTGGTCTAAAACCACAAATAAGAGTGGAGAAGAATAAAATAAAGATGTTGAAAGTACTTCGCTGCACTTGTGAGATAGTTGCATGTCCTCTTAAAATTTGTTTTGTCTACATGCTCAAGTAAGAGATTAAGAGCCTCAAATTCCATTAAAAGGTCAACAGCTTCGGTTTCTGCATAATGCTGCAAGGAGTAAAAGGAAATCACTTAGACAGAAATAAACCTGAAAGGTCTAGTAGTGTCAAGCCTGTTAATTATATCTATGCACGACAAGGGACAGAGAAACAAGAAATATAACAATCGTTAGGAATTCACCTTCATGTGAAAAGCAACAATTTGCTGCACAAGCTCCATCAAATCGTCAATAGGGGCCTCCTCTCTCTGAAATAATGAACAGGTAGATAACCATGACTTAATAACCTTTCTCAATATTGAATAAGACAGACACATACGCATTCCTTAAAACTCCAACCATGGGCAAAAGACCGAGGAAGAGAAACTGAATAGTCAAAGACAAAATGGAGATTTGATTTCTAACCTGACGCTTTGTATACTCTTGCCCAATCTCTCCAGCAAGATTCCTGACATATTCGTGACCCCACGATCCAGTGTCACCCTCAATTCCAATTAACCTATAACCTAAGCTTTCCTGGAATAATATTGTAAAAGAAAGTGTATATCAGTACAAAATATGCCTCAAAAATACAAATAAAAAAACCAGAACAGCTGTATTAAGGCAGAACAGAGAGGAGATGAGAGCAGAAAGAAATGCAAAGGAAGCCAGAGGCATATAAAGATGGGACAAATAGGTTTAAAGAAACCCCTTTTTTTTCCTTGCAACAAATTTCTAGGTGGATTCCAATTCACCTGCTTATGAATGTGTCACAACTCACAACCAAAGCCAATAATAAAAAAAAAGAGATGCTAAGGGAGGGAGAGAAAGAGAGAACTTCTCAACACTTAAAAACACTGAGAGAATCAGACCTGGAGATCGTTGTATGATGCAGCATGATCTTCTGGATTTCTCTCAATCGTACTAGCATACCTACAAAGTTCCAGAACGAGATAGACATAAATAGCATAAACGTGAAAGATCAAGCCTTCACTGAGAAAGAAAGAAAGAGAGAGAGAAGAAACCTATCATTCGTTAATTGGCTGAGAATAAAAGTCTTACTAGAACCAGACATCCGCCTTCTTCCAGATTTAGGTTTCAATTTGGTACTTTTTTTGTCAAAAATCTTGTACTGATCATCCCCCATTTGGCAGCCTCAGAAGAACCCTCAGAAGAACCCTCCGAAGCCATTTCAATAGAATAAAAGTCATAAAATAAATGCTGGGGATGTTTCTTACAAGAGTATGGCTTATCTCTTTTCCGCGAGCCTGCAACTGTCATTAACATGACCTCAGTTGATACCCATATAATTCCTTTATTTCCAATGTCTTCACCGTTGCTGGATTTGCACCTGACCACAATCTCTCCGTCCTCGTTCTTGATATAATCCAACATAACGACTTCATGTTCACCTTCATATTCATAAGGATTGTCCACATCAGAAGATTTATCCAAAGCAGCTTTGTAGGTTCCTTCCTCCAATTCCCGAAAAGGGTTAGCCTAGCAGCCACGGGATGTGTTTGCAGACGTACTAACGACTCTTCTAACGTATCATACTTGAAGGCATCTGTTATGCGGTATCTTTTCTCATCATTAAGAAGCTTCCTCTCCTTTCGGCAATCAAAATCACCCTGTCTGCCTTGTCCTATACCACGCTCCGCAGGATTGGCTATGGGTATGCCTTGAGATTCATGTCTGATTGTAAGTTTGTTTATCTGCCTCTTGGCACACATACAAGAGGCTTATACTCAGCCATTTGACCACGGAGAACGGCTGTGATGCTGATCAAATCACATAGTGAAAAATCCCAGCAGAGATGATGATTAAACTGATTACGTATCCACCCGGAAACACTAAATATTCTGTCGGAAGTTGACACAAACGAAGCATAGGTTCCCTTCTTCAGAGGCCATAACAGATGCATCATTCCATGATTAGCCGTTAGGGTAAAATCGTCACCTACCCTTTCCGCTGAAATCATTAAGTCAGCTCTTTCTGGATCAAGACAAGTTTTTGCATCCTCAAGGGTAATAGAAGCTTTTCCTTTTGCGTCCAACTCAGTTCTCAATTCAGAGGAGAGGTTAGCACGAGTTACAGACCTTCTCGGTGAGGGTATCTGGTCGTCTTTACCATCTTTATTATCCAAATCGAAATCTTCCGAGTCGTCAGATAAATCTGAATCATGTAGTATGTTCCGTTTACGACGGCGCTTCCCCATGCCAGTGAAGTGTTGGTGGATCTTCAAGAAGACCAAAAAACAAAGCATCACATCAGTATGCAAACACAACAACTTCAAAGCTAAGCTACTATGTACGTGTTATAAGTGTGTAGAACCAAAGCACAAAGTTCGAATGCTTGTTATCACAATATGTTAACCTAGAAGTCAGAATTTAAAGCCAAAAGAAGCTCTACTCAAGCTGCATTGAGATCATAATAACATCACCAGTGTTCACAGAATTTTAGTAAGACTGTAACCATACCATCGGAACATCGTAGTACAGAAGCTTCATCACTATGGTCCGCTGTAACAGAAGCAAAAAAGTGGTAGTGTAAGTAATCAGCAATTTGGAAACTGACGTAAATGGAGAAATCCTGAAGGGCAGTGTGACAATATTCATTACCTTTTCTGGGATTTTGCCGAGAGTTTCCATCATTTGAACAAGTGTACGAACCAATTTGCAAGCTGCGACCCTGATATTCAGTACAAACATAAGAATAATAAACATTTTACAGAAGACGAAACCAGATAGAGCTCAAAGTAGAAAAGAGATATATCTCAAACAACGCACTTCACTTGATATCGGGTAGAGTCAGCAGTGGAGGTAAATGCTCCTTGATGTATGTTATCTCCAGTACGATTGATATTCATCATGACATGTTGGCTGCAAGAATCAGAATAGCTGAAAGAAACTGCAACAACACAGACTCTTGATCAGATCTACAATGAACAGTGTAAAAAGAGGTAGGTAGGTATCAAATCATATCCAGCAAGGAACCACACTTATATCATGCAAATCATTCATTACTAGCCAGAACTTACAAGTGTACTCGTCAATGATGGGACCATCTACTGTTTCACATATACAGAACACGAGCTTCTCCAGATATTTCCTGTGAAGGGCATCGTAGACTCCTAGAATCCATGGTAAGAAACAAAATCCATAGGCATCAAGTAGTGTTAGAATTGAAACGAAGGCGTTGAATCCCAAAATCAGTAGTGTTAGAAAACCTTTATCCATCAAGTCAATTAACTCGCGGGATTCAGAATCCATAGGCATTAACTTCTTAATCTGCATATCTACAACAAAAGCGGAAGCCACTTGATAAGTTTCTCTAGTCTCTATATACAGAAATTGAAAAACTAACTGGAATTCTTAAGATCCGAGAGAGAGAGAGAGAGCTCCAGATTTAGCGACTCACCAGGAACCGATTTATCGATGAAATACTTGGCAGGAAAGAGGCCTCTGTTGTAACTGATGTTGAAGATAGCAATACGGAGCAAGCTCATCGTCTATTTCAACAACAACAACAACAAAAAAACGAAGACGCGCGTCAGTGTATCGATCGAATCAACCATTTTCTCAGTGATACCCGAAGAAGAGAGTCGTCGCAGTAGTCAGAATCAACCATTTTCTCTGCTTTCTTGAACTCCTGAAGCACACCCATTTTCTCGCCGTCGCAGTAATCGGAGAAAATTTGAAAGAGAGCGAGTGTCTGTACTGTAGGGTGAAAGCAGAAGATATTTATGGGTTATGGGTTAATGTTGGTATTTGGTGATTATAGTAAGGGTACTATCGACCAATTACCTAACGTCAGATACATTTATGGATAACGTTGGTATTTGACGATTATAGTAGGGGTAATATCGACTAAATGTTATTATATAGACCAACATTGAACGAGCGCTACCAAAAAGTTTGTTTCACGCAGTGGATCCTACCCCTATCTTTAATTTCTCTTACTAAATTTGTTTTTGATAATCTTAGTTTTAATGCAAAAATGATTAAGTGGTGTTGTCCAATCACATCTTAAAATCATTTGAACCATTTATAATAGGTCTGGTCATTCGGGTATCCGTTCGGGTTCAGATCGGGTATTTCGGATTTTTTGGTTTAGAATTATAGGACTCGTTCGAGTATTTTTATACTTCGGGTTCGGATCAGGTACGGTTCGGATATTTCGGATTTGAATTCAGATTATCCGAAGTTCACAAAACTCAAAATTTTAATATCTAATTTAGTCTAAGTTATTCAATAATACGCAATATATCTGAAAATTTAGAGTATTTTTTACCCAAATTTACTAATAAACAGTTTAAATACTTCAAATTATCAAAAATATCTAAACAGTATATATATATATATATATATATATATATATATATATTTGCATGTCCTATGAACTCAAACAGGTCGAACGCCGGCATACTTTATACACCCACAAATTTTATACAATAATTTTTTAGACATGCGTATAACTTTCACGTGTAAGCACTTTCAGAGGTCCAAAATAACTTGCAGCACAAATGACATCGAAGGAGCATATAATATTTTTGGTTTTGAACTCGTTTTTCTAGGTTTGTTTCTTTATTCCGTAGCTTTGAATTTGTTCCAATTGAAAATGTGGTCGTTGTTTTGTAAACAAAGATGTGATCTTTTTAATACAGTATATATGTCACGAAAATGTGTTTTAATAAATCTCGTATTTGGTGGCTCGTGGTGGAGTTTTTTCTCGGGGTTCAGTCGTCTAATCGAAGATGCGGTTTGTGGCGGAAATCGGCTGGGAGTCAGGAGAGATGAGTTGCGTTGTCACGGTGATTAACTGTGGAGTTTGACAGCTTCTAGGCTCTCGTGGATTTCCAGGATGTGAATGGTGAATTAAACCACCACCATCTACAAACCGCCACGATTCTTACTTCCACCGGACCGGATTAAAAAATTGTTATCTAAAGGAAGCGGTGGTCGCCAGAGCTAGAAGGAAAGTGTTCGATCAACGTACAACTTTTTATCGTTAAGTAAATATATATGTAGTTGCATATATAACATATATATTTATATAGGTGGAGTCGATGTACAGATACGCAAGCTAGTAAACAAACAATACGTATTATGAGTTGTGACGTACAACCAATCAAAAACCCCACAAACGTAAAAAGCGCAATTATATAGACACGAGAGAATCCGTTTACGTTTCTTCAGATGTGTGACCCAAAAACTTTCTCTTATCTTCTAACTTTTCTTTTGACCAAAACAAAAATGCGAAGATGACTTAGATAAAGCATATACATTTGATATTACCAATTTTAAAACTTCAAAACAAAAAGCTTATGGAAAGTTGTATATTCATTCATGTACATCAAACTCATACCGACCAAATACAATTCTATTTGAAAAAATGGATTGAATAAAATTGGGTTGAATAATATTTAACTCATTCATCTCCAAAATAGTGGTTAAACAAGTTGAAAATTTTTCCTGTAAGATTCGTTTATTTTTTCAACTTTTTCAGTTGAACGGGCTAAATAGTGTTTTCCAACCTCTTTAACTTTTATAATGCAAATGGTGAAAATTGGTTGAATAATTTTTTTCAACTTGGTTAAACAAGTTTTATCGATTGTGGACTTTCCACTACCTTTTCTCTATATAAATAACCAGCACGCAATAATAAAAAATGATCCTATCGATCATTTAGTAAAATCTTATGCTGAATATAACAATATTTTTAAATATATTAGATACAACCAATTTATTGGTCTATAATATATGATTACCATATGAATCTTTTATGAATCTAATAAAGTTTCAGTCATGAATCTTTTATTTAAAAAGTGCCACTACTATTATTAGTTACATTTATTTTTTGTGCCACTACTATTACACTAGAATATGAACCGTGCTATAGCACGGGTTGAAATTGTATAATTTATTTTATATTATAATTTTAAAATAAAATATGATTTATATGATTATTTTAAAAAAAATTTGGATAAAACGTTATGCAATAAAATTATATGTTAAATATGATAGTTTGAAAAAACATCTATTTTGTAAGTTTATATTGTAATTTTGTAATTTTATGTATGAGATATAGTTATATTTGTTGTTTGTTTTTATTTTAATTTTTGAACATGTTTGGAGAAAGTGTTTTAATATGACCCGTTCTTAGTTAAGTTTTTATTTTAACTGCACAATAAGATCTCGGAAATCACGATTAAGTGTGATAAATTATAAATATTTTATTTATTTTTTATGCCTAACAATATATATTTTGTAACAATACATGGAATACTTAAGATTATATTTCGGAAATTGTATAAATCATCGGAATATTCTCTCTCAGAGGATTTTTTGGGATATTCTTAAGTGTATATTGACCAATTAATCTATAACATTTTTTGTAATCAATCTATATTTAATCTATAACCTATTTTGTAACCAACTTAAAAAAAATTATTTAGTCTACAAAAAAGGTTGTGTACTTCCGTTTTATTATATAGGACTCGTTTAAAATATAATGAATTCACAGTATATTTTTATCCCCTTTAATAAGTTGTTTAACGTTGTGGTTTATCAATAAAATCTGTAGATATTAAATTTGTAATATTGTGTTTAAAAATCTTTAGAAACAATATGATATAGGACTAAAACATTCCGAAAATATAGTTGGGAATATCGACGATTTTACTTGTTACCAAATATCTATATATCAATTATCAATTTGGAATATTTAAGTGTAACCGTTTACTCCATGATTTTATTTGTTACGAAAGATATATCAATTATCAAATTAGAATATTTAGGTGTAATTATTTGCTATATGGATTAATGTATATCCTATATATAACCTACTTGTAACCATTTGTAACTATTTATTAAAAATATAAAGTATACAAAAACTAAGTCGTGTACTTCCTTTTATTAATAGGGGATGTTTATATAGTAGTTATATACTTATATTGGTTTTCTTCGTCGTCTTTGTTAGGTTTTCTCATTCATTGAGAAAAACAAAAAATCTTAAACATATTATTATGATCTACCGTACAAAAGCAATGAAAGGGTATGTATCATGAATATGTTAATGGGGAATATATATAGGGAATAATAATTAAGTAATAATGAGGGTGATGAGACACGACGCAGTGCCCAAATACTGATAATTTGAATGAGATTATTATTAGGTCGTGAGGACTGAGGAGGGACCATTTCGCATTCATAACCTCAAAAGGCTTTAATTACCTTTTATCTCTAAATTATACAAAACAAAAAAAAAAAAAAAAAATTGAATGCCTCAACGTGGCTGCCCTTTTCACTTCTCTTCGCCACACCTTTTCTCACTTTACCTTTTCTCACTTTACAAAGTGACCTTTGTACATTAATAAATACGACTCTGTTAGATTTTGCTGTTTTTTTAATTTCTTTCAATCAGAAGATTTCAGGTTCAGGTTCATAATTTTATTTTTCTTGTTCGATAACTAAAATTTATAGGCATAAGAAAAAAATATTCAATTTAAAATCTATAATCGTAACCAATCATGTTTTTAGTAAAATGTATGTGTAAATTGTAAATAATAAAGAAGAAACATATGATCGATCTAGTGATTTACGATAATATCACCATTAATGATTATTACTAATCATATTCGAAAATGTCTTTCTTCAATCGAGTTCAAGTACACAAAATAATTTCATAAGATTAGCCAAAAAAAACTGAATAACCCATTAACTAAAACTACTTTAAGGTGCATATTATTTGTCATTGAGCGTGTACATCTCTACATTATCTGCTGTATGTATATAGACAGCTTTTCATCTAATTGATTCATATGAATTGATCTTTTGTAGTAAAAAAGAAAAATTACTTTTGAATTACCATAAAACCTATATAATTTGGTAAATCATTCATATTCTCTTCCATTTTTGTTTGAATATCTGAAGTTTTGAACCGATGTGATCCAAATTTATTTTGTTTTTTTTTTTAATTCAGATTTTTTTTTCGTTGTTAATTACTCTAAACCTGAATTATCCAAACCCAAACCTGACATGAATATTCAAATGGGAGGGAGGGCTAAATTGTTTGTAAAATACAATTTGTCCATGATATCCGTCTAAAAGCTTTCTTCTATCCAAAACACTCTTCACCAATTCGATTGGTTGTACTTGTAACACTTACACAACAGCAACTCACCAAATATATTTTTAAAAAGAAAATAAAATAAAAATCAAATTCATTGATTATTATTATTAGTTAGCAAGAAAAACTCCAAAAATCCCAATATTAATAATTTATTATCCTTCATTCGTCTCGCAGTCGCAGCAACGGTTCTTACTTGATGAAGTAGAGTCAGTAGATCGATTGAGAGAGATAAACCTTTGTGTGTTTTGTTTCTGATGTGTGCTCCCAATCTAACTTCTTCTTCCGTTTCAATTTTTCAGTTATCTTCACAATCTCTTTTTTCTCAATGATTCGTTAGCAAAGTTTTGTAATCTTCCGATTCCATTTTTTTTTTCCCTGTGTGAATCATCATCAATCAATCAATCTCCGTTAGATATTTTTTTCTTTTTCCAGCCACATTTTTCTCGTCTTTTTTTCGTAATTTTCTCGGGAAAATTTTGTAACTTTCGAGGAAAGTGATGACAAAGCCCGAGTCTTTGAAGAGAAAAGAAACTGCTTTGGACTTCCGTTACTGATATATAACAAAATCTCAATGATTCATTGAGCGAGCAGCTTTATCTTACTACTACTAAAGGGGTTTTAGTTTTGTGGTTCTCTTCTTCATCTTCTGAGTGATGGGTTGTGCTTATTCCAAAACTTGCATTGGTCAGATTTGCGCCACGAAAGAGAATAGTATCCGGCAAACTCATCATCAACAACAAGCTCCGCCGAGAGGTCCGAATGCTACTGCGGCGGCGACGACTGATGAGGATAATCCGGTGTTTAATCTCTCTTCAGATGCGGTGGATGATGACGACGAAATCCATCAGCTGAGTTTGACTAGAGACCAGGAATGGGGGATTACTCGGCTTTCTAGGGTTTCTTCTCAATTTCTACCACCGGATGGGTCTAGGGTTGTCAAGGTTCCTTCTTGCGACTACGAGTTGAGATACTCGTTTCTCTCTCAGAGAGGGTATTACCCTGATGCTCTCGATAAGGCTAATCAAGATAGCTTCGCCATCCATACGCCGTTTGGGAGCAACTCCGATGATCATTTTTTTGGGGTTTTTGATGGGCATGGTGAGTTTGGTGCGCAGTGCTCGCAGTTTGTGAAGCGGAGGCTCTGCGAGAATCTTCTTAGACATGGTAGGTTCCGTGTAGATCCTGCAGAGGCTTGTAATTCGTCCTTCTTGACCACGAACTCTCAGCTGCATGCTGATATTGTTGATGATAGTATGAGTGGGACAACTGCGATTACGGTTATGGTTAGAGGAAGGACGATTTATGTGGCCAATGCAGGTGACTCCAGGGCGGTTTTAGCTGAGAGAAGAGATGGTGATCTTGTAGCTGTTGATTTGTCTATTGACCAGACTCCTTTTAGATCCGATGAGCTTGAAAGGGTTAAGCTTTGCGGAGCTAGAGTTCTTACTCTTGATCAGATTGAAGGCTTGAAAAACCCTGATGTTCAGTGTTGGGGTACTGAGGAAGATGATGATGGAGATCCTCCCAGACTTTGGATTCCCAATGGAATGTATCCTGGAACTGCTTTTACCAGGAGTATTGGTGATTCTATTGCAGAGACTATTGGTGTTGTTGCTAACCCTGAGATTGCTGTTGTTGAGCTCACACCGGATAATCCTTTCTTTGTGATTGCTAGTGATGGTGTCTTTGAGTTCATCTCTAGTCAAACTGTGGTTGATATGGTAAGGTATTCTTCCCTCCGCAGTCTTACTCATTATAGATCCCAAAATAGAGGAAGAAGTCTCAACAGAATGTGAATGTTTTCTTTTTTTTCAGGTTGCAAAGCATAAGGATCCTCGAGATGCTTGTGCTGCAATTGTTGCTGAATCATATAGGCTATGGCTACAGTATGAAACTCGGACAGATGATATAACCATCATTGTCGTCCACATTAATGGGCTAAAAGATGTAAGGAAATCTTCTGTTTGTAGTTTGTATATCATCTTTTCTTGTCTTTGTTGATAGCTGAGGCTAGATTTGAAATCTTTCGTAGGATGCTCCTCGGCAATTGTCAAGTACTGGAACTCTAATGCAGCCTCCTATTCCCCAAGTTGTGGAGCTTACTGGTTCGGAATCTCCCTCCACCTTTGGATGGAACTCTAAAAACCAGCGTGTGAGATATGATCTATCTCGAGCTAGAATACGTGCCATTGAGAGTTCACTAGAGAACGGACATGCTTGGGTTCCTCCGTCTCCAGCCCATAGAAAAACCTGGGAAGAAGAAGTAAGAGTGCTTGTCTGCTTCACATTTGCTCAACCAATCGGGAATGCCTTGAGTCATTCTTATCTTCAAAGGCTAAAAGCTGAATTTTCTCATGCAGGCACATATTGAGCGGGTGTTGCGTGACCATTTCCTCTTCAGGAAACTCACTGATTCTCAATGCCAGGTTTTGTTGGATTGCATGCAAAGGCTTGAAGCTAATCCAGGGGATGTTGTTGTGAAACAGGTCGAAACATATTCCTCATAAATCACAGATTCTGCAACAAATGTCCATCAATAAACATATGATATCATTATATCTCTGGTTTGTTCTCTTGCAGGGTGGTGAAGGGGACTGCTTCTACGTTGTAGGTAGTGGCGAATTTGAGGTCTTGGCAACTCAGGTTTGTTTTATAGTAACTCGATTTGACTTGTGATTAGCTTTGAGCATTATTATCACTGTGCTTAACCGGGGATGAATATTAGGATGAAAAGAACGGCGAGGTTCCTAGGATCTTGCAGCGTTATACAGCTGAGAAACAATCATCATTCGGTGAACTTGCCTTGATGTGGGTTCTCTGTACTTTTCTTATTAGAAAATAATCTTCTTCAGGAGATGAACTATCTGTCTAATTCAGTTTCTTGCAATATATGATGGTGCCAGGCATAACAAGCCACTTCAGTCTTCTGTACGTGCTGTGGATCACGGAACATTGTGGGCCTTAAAAAGAGAGGATTTTAGAGGAATTCTGATGTCTGAGTTTTCAAACTTAGCATCCTTGAAGCTTCTTCGTTCTGTCGATCTTCTTTCTCGTCTTACAATTTTGCAACTAAGCCATGTTGCAGAGTCTCTTACCGAAGCTTGCTTCTCTGATGGACAAACAATAGTTACCAAGGTGAAGTTAGTTTTGCATTTTCTGAAGATAAATAAATTATTTTACCCAACAGATTCTTACTCATACTTTTTCTTGAATGTATAGGACGAAAAACTTCAGGGCTTGTATGTTATCCAGAAGGGAGTCGTGAGAATTACTTTCGGTACAGAGGTGTTGGATAGTCAAAACGTTTCAAGCCTTAAAACGGAAATCACTAAAGAATATGAGAATGCTGAAATTGGAACAGAAGTCTCCATAGAAAAGCAAGAAGGAAGTTACTTTGGTGAATGGGCACTTCTTGGTGAACTCAAAGATTCCTTAAGTGTGGTCGCCGTTGGCGATGTGGTCTGTGTGATTTTAACAAAAGAAAATTTCGAGTCAGCGGTTGGCCCTCTGACCAATCTTACAGATGACAGTCACAAGTGTGATACTCTTCGTCATGCTTGTTTTTGAGTTTAGCTCCGTAAGTTTCATTGGTGGAATGATTTCATGTAATGTTCTTTTGTTTAGGTCAAGACATGCTTCATTTGATCTGTCCAAGGAATCTGCAAAAGTTACGGATACTACAGCCCTTGCTAAAGCCACCCTTGCAGACCTGGTAAGTAGTATTACTTCACATAAATTTATAAACATTTCTTCTCTGTTCACACTTTTTTTGGTTCACCCAGGAATGGACGACATGCTTGAGTTCAACAGACTGCAGTGAGATTGGGCTCGTGCATTTGAAAGATAAAGAAAATTTGCTTAGCTTGAAAAGATTTTCAAAGCAAAAGGTGAAAAAGTTAGGTAAAGAGGCACAAGTCTTGAAAGAGCGGAATCTGATGAAGAACGTAATAGAAGCCTCAGCTTTTGTTCCCGAGATCTTGTGCACTTGTGTCGATGAAACATTTGCAGCCATCTTACTGAATGCTACTCTTGCTTGTCCTATATCATCTCTTCTTCACTCCCCACTTGACGAGTCATCTGCCCGTTTCATTACCGCCTCACTTGTGTCTGTCTTAGAAGATATACACAAGGTTCAAACTTTTTGTCTATCATCTCCAGTTATTTCTAAGATTTCATGGTCTGAAACTCAGTCTTTTCCTTTTTCTTGTGCTTTTGGAATTTCTAGAACGAGGTTCTCTTCAGAGGTTCATCCCCCGAGTTACTGATGTTGGATCTTTCCGGATATCTACAGGTCTGTGTTGCCTTACATGGCTCTTTCGGTTTCATAATATATCCATTTCCATCAGATCATAATTATAATCTGTTTATTTTAGGTTGTAGACTTCAGATTCGCCAAGAAACTATCCGGGGAACGAACATATACAATCTGCGGAAATGCAGATTACTTAGCCCCGGAAATTGTTCAAGGGAAAGGCCATGGTTTTGCAGCTGACTGGTATTGATTTCCCTCTATTTCTCGTGTTTTTCATTTTCGGCATAAGATTTGAAGAAGATATGTAACCTTTTTCTCTCGCTGGTTCAAAAAGGTGGGCTCTTGGAGTTTTGATCTACTATATGCTAGAAGGAGAAATGCCATTCGGGTCATGGAGGGAAAGCGAGCTAGACACCTTTCAAAAGATTGCAAAAGGCCAACTAACTTTTCCTCGAGCTCTAAGCTCAGAAGCGGAAGATCTCATCGCCAAGGTATCATCTTTAAGTTCCAATTTCACATCTATTAAAACTAGAAATCTCCGGTTTTCATTTTCTTACCCGTATCTTAAAACTCTTGTGTAGTTGCTTGAAGTTGATGAAAACCTGCGGTTTGGTAGCCAAGGAGGTCCTGAATCGATCAAGAAACATCCCTGGTTCAATGGACTTAAATGGGAAGCTATTAGTAACCGTGAATTTCAAGTTCCTCAAGAGATAATGTCTCGTATTCATCACCATTTGGAGAATGACACCGTTCTCCCCCTAGAAACTGCCCAATCGCTCGACACAACAGATGATAAAGATGCTCGAAATTGGCTTGAAGAATGGTAAGAGACTTGAAACAAAACCGCAGCTGTTTTTGCCTGCTTCTATTCAATTCAAATTTATGTGCTTGTCAACAGTCATTGATGCTGAAAACAAGGGAGCCTATGAATCTTAAAACCATGATTCATGAGAAAGTTTAGGATCTTTTGATTGTGGTGTAAATAGGTGTATATGTTTAGATAATGGCTGAAGAAGATCATTCACCAATCACCTCCAAGTTTTGTATTCTCTGACTTCTTTTTCTGATGGGCTCTGACTTTTTATAGAAAGAGTTCTCTGGTTTGTGGCGGCGTAGTCTAAAATGATTTTGAACATGGAGACGCAATATGCAAGTGAAGTTACTAATAAGTAATAATCATACAATTTCAATACAATGAATTTAAGGTTTAGACCAAAGAAATAATATATTTCATGTAATCAAATTCATAAATCTTAAAGTCGTACACTTTTTTTTCCTGAAGTCAGCAAGGTGTTTTTTTCGTAAATATGAATGCTAATAATAAGGGGGTGTATTGAACTGAGGATTTAATCTTTTTTCATTAACAAAAATAAATAATAAATTACAATTATATTAATTATTTATATAGTTACTAGTTTATTCATGAAATTATTATTATACTACAGAAATATATGTGTAATTTTATTGTGAACCGTATTTACTTTTTCACCAATAAAAAAAAAATTATTATTAGAAGATTTAAAAATACCCCAAAATCTATTAAAATCCTCATTTCAATACGCCCCTATATTAATGCCATTACTACGCTGAAATTAACAAAATTGTTTTTCCCCAAAATCTGACCATTGATTTGGACTTAACTAGTATTTCGAAAAGTTGACTGCAAATTTGGAAAAAAAAAAAACTCGGTCGCTGATCATATATTTTAGAGTGGACTTATAACAGAAACATGCCATTCCCATTAGTGGCGTACATGTTTTCTTACTTTTAATAGGCTTCACATTTTTCATTTTAAACTATTTTATACTTAACTTTGTTGTTATACTATATTATACTTTTAACCCCCTCAAACTCATCTCAACCAACGTGTATCACACATCATTTTTGATCTCATAACGTGGGTAAGTTTATTTGTAAAGAGTTTTTTTGCCAGTCTACTACAAATTCACATGTAAAAGAACATGTTGCCCTAATCCAAGTTGACCGACCAAATAGTCCACAAAGAATATTTGCAGATAGTGAAATCAAATCCGGAACCATTACGATTTTATGCATAAAATTAACCCTAAAGCCAAAACCACTCTTAAAAATTAACTACTATGAAAAAATTTGCAAATTGTCAAGGTAGGCAAAAGATGAAAACTATACATTAAGATTTTGGCGTGTCGTCGTGTTTAGTTCATTCCCTTTCTCTCTGTTAACAAACCACTGTGCCGTTCTTCTAGCGATCGGCAACCATAATCGCCGTCTTCTTTCCTCTGTCGTCGCAGCATTCCCAGAATTCCGCGATGTGGAGGCGGTAGCAGCGGTTGAACCGCTGTAGCATCCTTCAACCGCGTTTTCTCTACGAACAGTCGTGATCTCAGACACCGTTCTTCTCGACGAGTCTTTGTTCTTCAACATTCTCTTCATTTCCATATCTTCCTTTTCCCGCAAGTTACCTCTCTGCACTCGATCTATCGACGAGAATCTGTCGCTTGACAACGAATTCAGCATCTCCGATATCAAATACGTTAAATCCGACGAAGTGACATTACTCCAACGGTTCTTAAACACGATATCTGAAACAACTATCCTGTGATTGAACTTGTGCATAGCTTTCTTCTCCTCGATGTCCTCGTTTCCTTGTCTCTCAAGAAAGAACGATTTCTTTAGAATCATCCGGAAACTGCTGAATCTTGAAGACCCGTAACTAATTCCTTCTTCTCGTTCGATGTATATCTCCAAGCCCGAGTCTTCTTCTCTTGTCTGGGATTGGTTCACCATCCGAAGACTATGGCTACTAGTACAACCCAAGATAGAGAGATCGTCTTCAATATTGACTCTGTTTCTACACAAAGGGCACGTGGCGTGCTGCTCAAGCCACTCATCAATACACCCAATGTGGAAAGCGTGTTTGCATTTAGGCAAAAGCCTAAGAATCTCAACGTCTTCGAATTTCGACAAACAAACAGAACATTCAAGCCCTTGTTTCAACCCTTTCAAAGCAGAGAATCTGAAAAAGGGAAGAGATTCGATTGCTGTCTTGTCGAGACCAGAGAATCGAGAGGATCGATTGAAAAGCCCTTGCCAGAGACGTTCGTGTCGTCTTCTCTCTCCTTCACTCTCGGTCTCTAATTGGAGATCGTTGTTGAAGCATTTGGCGTAGACGAGGAGAACAAAGGTGAGAGTGAAGACAATGGAGAAAACTCCGGTGATGATGGCTAAGCTCGGCTTGAAGAGGTCGCTTGTTGCGTACTGGTCAGGAGGAGATTGAGCAGATACGTAGTCTAAGAAGATGAAGAAGAAGAAGAAGATAATGGAGATTTCTTGTGGTATGTTCATCGTTTGAGGATGATTCAGCTTTTGAGAAAAAAGACAAATGTAAAAAGTCGTATTTATGAATTTTGGAGAGAGAGATGTTTTTATTTTTAGCACAATTATTTATATATCATCAACGTGACATGACATCATTATTGATCTCATTGAGAGGCATGTATAATTCTGTGAAAGGAAATAAAATACTATGTGGAATAATACTAGTATACTACTATATATGGGTCCATGAGTATAGTTGTTGTAGAGGAACTATAATATAAAATCTATAGGTTCTGGTTAGTAATTAATTAAGGAATTATTGGAACGAGAGAGAACTCTTGACTTTGAAATGGGGAGTTAATAACCTTTTTTTGGTGTAGATTACCACATATGTGTTTTTAATTTAAAACAAAATTGTAGTCAAATCACCGATAATTTTATCTTGAGAATTTAATTGTATGTTCATGTATATATATAACAACTAAATTAGATAAAGTATTCAGTAAATAATTTTGATAGTATTTAGTATTTACTATTTAGATGTTGGTAAAAAAAATCTATATGAGTTTTTACGCAGGTTTTATACTAAAGAAACCTACCACCACAAGCTTCAATTTATAAATATCTATTTAGTGCTCCGAATAATTTGAAAGGTCTAAAAGTTTTGTCTAGTTATTTTATTTATTTATATATTTTTTTTATTATATATATATTTTTTTTATAACCCCCAAATAGACCCAAAACCAAGAGGGTAACAAAAATGGATCTTAGGTTAAAATTGCTAGTAGCAGGTCAGTGACTGCTTAGTCTTTGAGAAGATATCACTCAACTCATAGTTCCTGTCTGCAATTAGTTTTTTTTTTAAATATCTTTGCTCGTTCGTTCCACTAGTCATTTGCAGGAGGAGAATATATAATACCACGACACGGCTGCAAAGTCCGTAACACTTTTGCTCACTCTTACTCTAATTCAGATACTCATATCTCCCTAACTCAACCAATCTATTTCTGTTTAACACAGCCAAGAGTTGCTGCTGGAGTGTAGTTAGATACAATATAATCTACTGACTTTTGAAGGCTGTGATGGACTCCAAGATGGATCCTCTGCGCTTTGCCTTTTAAAACTGATATGTGAGAATGTAGTAATGCTTATCCCCCCAACTGTCGTTCCTAGTTAATGAAACATATATAAAACATCAAATGTTTTCATACGTGTAGGAGCTTAAAATAGTTGAAAACAAGAAATCACAAACGTTAAGGGAAGATGGAGGTAAGACCGTAATCTCTTTCCTTAACTCTTTGAAACCCTTGCAGTGAGACAGGATTTTAGTTCCAAGATACAACCACCCACAACCGGGTTTGCTATCACTCGAACACACGACTCTAAACGAACTTAATCATTACGATACTCTCGAAAACTTTTATAAACTGGACTTGAGCAGACTAGACACTACTTTACTTTGATTAGAGTGACAAACTTTCGAGGGGTATACAAAAATGTTACCGTGTCTAGCGTTTTTCAACTTTGAACCAAACAATTTTTATATCTATTGTATTTACTTGGCCAAGAGGCATGAGGTGAACATGATATTTTAAACCACCATGATTTTCATGTGAACCGAGACAATAGATATCACACGCAACGACATTTTCTTGTAGAGTTTTAGTTCTCCATTGTGTCCATTTAGGCCTTGGAAATTCCTGGTTTTCATGAGTGAACTTGGAGAATATAGCCTCTCTTTCATTCTCCAAGAAACGACCGTATTTCACAGTACTCATTACGTGATCCCGCATTAATTTTGTTTTTAAAAGTAATAATCACTATCACGACATCTGAAAAAACTATCCGGTGATTGAACTTGTGCATAGCTTTCTTCTCCTCGATGTCCTCGTTTCCTTGTCTCTCAAGAAAGAACGATTTCTTTAGAACCTTCCGGAAACTGCTGAATCTTGAAGACCCGTCATTAGTTCCTTCTTCGCGTTCGATGTAAATCTCCAATTCCGAGTCTTCTTCTCTTGTCTGGGATTGGTTCACCAATCACCATCCTAAGACTATGGCTACTAGCTAGTACAACCCAAGACAGAGAGATCATCTTCAATATTGACTCTGTTTCTACACAAAGGACTCGTGGCGTGCTGCTCAAGCCACGCATCAATACACCCAATGTGGAAAGCGTGTTCATTTAGGTAAGAATCTCAACGTCTTCGAATTTGGACAAACAGACAGAACTTACAAGCCCTTGTTTCAACCCTTTGAAAGCAGAGAATCTGAAAAAGGGAAGAGATTCGATTGCTGTCTTGTCGAGACCAGCGAATCGAGAGGATCGATTGAAAAGCCCTTGCCAGAGACGTTCGTGTCGTCTTCTCTCTCCCTCACTCTCGGTCTCTAATCGGAGATCGTTGTTGAAGCATTTGGCGTAGACGAGGAGCACGAAAGTGAGAGTGAAGACGATGGAGAAAACTCCGGTGATGATGGCTAAGCTAGGCTTGAAAAGGTCGCTTGTTGTGTACGGGTCAGGAGGAGATTGAGCAGAGACATAGTCTAAGAAGCGACCTTTTCAAGCGAATATATTCGAATATGAATTGAATATATAGATACTATTACTATATATGAAAAATAAATATCTTGACTTTGAATTGGGGAGTTAATGACCTTTTTTGGTGTGAATTACCACATGTATTTTTAATACAAAAAAACGTAGTCAAATCACCAATAACTATTATCAAAAAAAAAAAAAATCACCGATAATTTTATATATCTTGAGAATTTAATTGTATGTTCATGTATTATTTTATTTTTATTTTGGTTTTCATGTTAAGATGTTCATGTATTTGTAAGTTACAACTAAATTATATAAAGTATTCAATATTTTGATAGTATTTAGATGTTGGTAAAAAAATCTACATGAGTTTTTACTCAGGTTTTAGGGGGGTGGGGCGGGGGGAACGTTGTTTACCGTAAATAGTATTCTCAACATGATACCAAGTTCATAACTTTGGATAAAGCTCATGAAGCTATATGAGTGTTGAACTTTGTGGATGATATTCATAAGTATGAAGAGCAGTGTCGATATTACATGTACTTTGTTATACTAGCAATTAGATATTTTTAGAACACTGAATAATGATCAAATTGTTAATTACAAAGAGCACTGAGTTTAAAGCCTACAAATAAAGACACGCTTTTTGTAGATCCCAAAATCTAGGTTCAAAGAGAAAACGAAATCCAGTGAGTAAGAGTTGAAAACTGTAAGACTATGTTTAGCCCAATTTCTACAGATAAAAAAATAAACAGTTGTTACTTGTATGAGTTGAGGCTAAGCAGCGTTGGCTTTTAATGATACCATACTTTTGAGATATTAGTGGAGTATTACAGGATTGCTACGGATTATAATAGTCTCGCTTCCATTCTTGTTTTCAATCAGTTCTTTGTAGTGAATTTCAATTTAAGCTCCTACAGTCCGTAATGCTGTAATTCTAAACTCTCGTCACACTTTCGTAAAATCTCAATTCAATCTCTTACATGTTTATAGAACAACGCATTCAAAGAGTTGAGAATGTAGGAAGTGACCTCTGACGTAGAGGAGGATATCTGAATCCCCATATCTATACCGCACATTATCCATCCGTGAACAAATTCTTGTCTCCATAAACGTACGTGGGCATAGATTCGACCACGATAACTCTGGACAAAAAGAGCTAATTAGATATTACACATTATAAAGCAAGGTTCTCATAGTTAGGAATCTCCCTAGGGCAATCTACGAGGTCCACATAGGCGAGTGTGTCGCGGAACAAAACGAACAAGAAATAGAGAATCAGATCCGTTAATATATATTTACAGTTATAGATCTGACGATTGGATCCGATAGTTTGCTGGATTAGCATGACAGATCGATCACATGAAATATCTAGAGAGGGAGAGATCTTTCAGTTGATAGGTTCAACCCTAACTTTGTTTAGTTTGTTCATTTCTTCCCCGATCAACGAATTTGCCGGTAAGATTCCTCTCTCTTATTGTTGATGTACAAAAATTTTCCAATCAGTCAATTGAGTCAGTCAATTGAGTCAGTGTCTCTCTCCGAGTAAGCAATCAAAGTTATATTTATTTGATATTTTCACAACAAGCTAACCAATTTACCAAAAAAAATACATATACATGTAAAACCTCTATAAATTAATAAAGTCAGGACCACAAAATTTTATTAACTTATAGAAGTTTTAACTTATCGATAAATTAATAAAATATTAATTTATAAAAATACTATTCATTTTAATAGTTTTGAATTAATCCATTAAATAAATAAAATACTTTTATTATAATTCATACAGAATTTTCTTAATTTATAATTTCGGCTATCCTAATCTGATAGATGTCAATAGTTTATTAGATTATCCAGATGAAAATAATTAATATTTAGAAGTTCAGAGTTTGGAAGAAATTGTTGTTACTATCCTTCATGATGAAGTCCAAGAAAATATTGCGGTATCTTTAGAACTAATTATACGTAAGAGAACAACTATCGCGTCTATGAAGCTCCACAACTTTTGAATACAATTTGAGAAAAACAATACAAAAATTATATAATGCAATGAGAAAGATTATAGATAAGTTCCAATAAGATGCAAATTTAAGAATAGGCAAATAATAATAGAGTCATATTTTACTAAATTTTCTTAGAAATATATATATATATATATATATATGCATATAGTTTATATCATTACTCTCTCTCTCTTTCACAAAGAGTTTCATTCTGGAGTTTTTTCTTTGTTTCACAAAGACTGTCACTTTATATTTCCAAAGCTTTTTTATTAAATTAAATGATAAATTACTCATTAAATAAGGATATATATGTATAATTCAAGTTTTTCTTAATTTGTGTGCAATGTGTCAAAATGACACTCTTTGTGAAACAGAGAGAATATTAATTTATGATATTTATGAGACCATATTTTTACATAGGATTTCAAAAAAAGTATTATCTTATTATTTTGTGTCATTTTTTACACCGACCCAATTTGAGACCGGAAAAATTTATTAATTCATAGCGAGTATTAATTTAAAGAGTATTAATTTATAGAGGTTCTATTGTAAAAATATTCATTTTAGTTTCTATCTTCAAAATATAATTCATTCATTTATACTTTATATAAATATTTAATTATATAATTAAAATATTAATACCACTCAACTAACAAATATCGTTACTCGACTTAACACTAAACTAAGTAATTAACTAAATATATTTGAATACAAAGAAGTTACCAATTTCATGACAAAAAAAACTATCATACTGCAAAACAAATTTTGTTTAACACAATCTTGACTAAATCAGTTTGATTTGACATTTTTTATTTTGATGTTTTAAAAAACTTAGTTAAATGAGGATTTAATATGTATTGAAGTATCATATTACTAATATTTTAGTCTATAACTAATTAAATATTGATGGTGTTTTATGTTGATTTTAATAATAGTGATTCAAACTCGTCCCATCATACAACCAATTTTACAATATAAGTTGTATGTGTTGTGTTAAATTTTTAATATGTTTAAATATCTATAATTATAACATATTTTTATTAAATTTAGATATATTAATTATAATATTTCAAACTTTTAAAAGTTTAAATTAACTATCAAGTACACAATTGAATAACACTGGATATTACTCTGAATTTAAAATACATTAAAAAGTCTATTAAAATACACTATCCAATAATACCTCCACCTAATTCTTTGTGTTCTCAACTATTAATCGATGTCGTCAGTGTTAGTGTCTGGGTATGAGGATGCAATTAAAGAAGATGATATCAAGAAAGCTCTTGGCGGAAATCCTTCCAATGTCCATACACGAAGCTGCATTTTGGCAACATTCAAACAAACAAAGCTTGCAACATAAGTTCTTAAATCGTTGTGTGAAAGGTAATATATATATATAGATATACATATTTGATTCATATATATAGGAATAGTATTAAAAAAATAAATAAAATTCTCTTTTCTATTATATTGTAGTGGCCTAGGAGGAAAATTTTCTGTGCAGTATGCACATGAAGATGTTAGTGCTGAGGACTTTGGTGTGTACTTGAGAAGTTTGCCTTCCATATCATTTGTGTGCCTTTTGTACATAGTATAGGATTGGGAAAACTGTCCAATCCCAAATTATTATCAGCCTGATGGGCTGTATAAAGCAATTGTGAAGTTTCTTGGAACCAAGAACTTTTACATACCTGGATTTGCAGGATTTGGAAGTCAGGAACATTTCAACCAGACAAATTATTAATTTCTTGAAAAGGAGAAGAAGATTGGCATGTTCCATGTAGATACATCAACATAAAACAACCTTCGTCTTATAGTTTATTTTAATAATCTCTCTTATAACTTGTCTTTTAGTTTAGTTTTTTTCTTAGCCTCCGAGATTAGTCGGAGAAGTCACTATTTTAATAGCCGCTAAGTTTGAGTTTTGTAGGATGTATGTAAGAAAACTAATTATTTTAATAGCCACCGACCGAGTTTAGTATTAATTAGAGAACTATTTTTAATAATCTTTCTCAATCTTAATTTCTTTTAATAATCTTTTTGTAGATAAAGATGCTGTCGACCAAGCTGTAAAGGTGGCACTTCTACGGTATGTTTGTGACAGACTTCCACCTTGTCCCATTCTTCTCGTTTCAGGCGACAAAGACTTCACCAAAATTATTTATGCTCTCCAGAAAAGAAGTTTTCAAGTGTATTTAGTTTACAACGACGAAGCCCAAGGTAAACTTATAGCTAGCGCTACTGAAGCATGGCACTACTATAAAGTTTTTGGTATTGAGAGGAAATTAGTCATCGGCCAACCGAAAATAAGGCTGAAAAGAAAGAAGGCGAGAAATCCAGCTAGAGAGCTAAAAGATTTAGCTAGAAAAACTAAGCGTGATTTTAATTTAAATTTTTTTAAAATTGTTTGACAAAATAAAAATTATATTCACCTATATAATTTTTCTACTTCAAAATATGTACTAGTCTACTATGTTCTATATAGTGTCTTTTATTTTGATTTTCCTAAATCTACAAACTCATAATATTATTCTAACTTTTTTTTTCTCTCAAGATTACTCTAACTTTTAAATATGTGTTCTTATTCAAAAATAAAATTCTTTTTAAATTTTCTAGCACTACTATTGTAATTGTTTTTATTACAAATAGCTTTTTCAAATTCCTTTTTATTATTTTTCTGTAATTTTTTTTGTATGTGTGTTGTTCAGAATAAGTTTTCTTTAATATATTTTTATTTCAAGTAATCTTTTACATTTTTCTTAAATATATACATTATTTTAATTTTTATGCAATTGATTAATATTTTCTCTTTTTTATATATTTTTGTTTATGTAATCTCTATTCATATTTTACTTTGATATTTTTTTGTATTTTTTTTCATTTTTTTAGTTTATATTTTAGTTTAAATTACTTAAAATGATTATTTTTAATTATAATAAAAAAATATTAAACAAATGAGTGAATTAATTGATGCATTAACTTTAAATTTTATGCTTTTTAATGTTGTTTATTTATTAAAATTGAAAATAAGAATTGATGAGGTGGAGGAAGGAGAAGAGAAAAAAACCAACTTTATATATATATATATATAGATAATCTCCTTAATAATTGATATAATTTTGGTTGGGACTTTATGTTGTCTTTCTAGTAGGAATATCTGAATTTAGGAAAAAACTATTGATTGTATTCCAAAATCGTATTCTAATTCAGATAAAACAATTGATTGTATTCCAAAATCGCATTTCATAAATACAAGAAATATTTATCTAATTTCTCTTAAAATTACACCTTTTACAATGATGTATAGCTAACTTATACACTACAAAAAAACAAATACATATAATTCCTTATGAAAGTAGTTTAGCTAGTTCATCGACCTTCAATGTTCCATGAGGTATCACTTCTCTGTAATCTTCGTCAAACTCATCAACTTTCTTCTTCTCCTCTCTTTTCACACTCACGGCAACTTCTTTCTTCCTAGTTACGACAACATTACTCGTCTTTGCCTCCAAGTTTCGGTTTTCCTGCTTCTTAACCATTGGCTGTTTTCTCAACCCATGCTGGAAAACTGGTCCCGGTGCAGCTACAGTCGAAAAGGCGACAGCTTTTGCAAAGACTATGTCTGCGTCCAGCTCAGTACTGTCTAAGACAAGTGCAGTCCCGCTCTCTACAGCTTGTTTCATCAGATTCAGAACTCGTTCAATGCTTTGTTTGCTGACCTCTTCTGATCTTTCTGGCTCGTGTTCAGGTTCTTGATCGTCTCCAAGAGAACTATCTGCAGTTAGCTCAGTTACATCTGTAGACAAGCTCTGTATAGAACTGCTTGTGCCTTCCATCGCCGAGAAATCTACTGTTGAAGGGCTCAAATCATGACCATCTGGATCATTTTGCAATTCCATAGAATCCAGTGGAGAGTCCTGGGTCACAGTTTGAGTCTGGTTTGGGGACACCGATGGCTCATCATCTTCCGGGAAGGCAGTATCATTATCAGTATCAACTTCGATATCTCTAAGGTAATCATCCTTTTTATTCGGAGTTGTGAGAGACGATTTCCATTCCCGTCCTCTCCAGATAAGGATCTGCTCGTTTTGAAAAGATATGAGAACACATGGAACAAGATCCTGCAAAGTGAGCACAAACATAATCACCGCGTTCAATAACGAGGCTAACACACGAGATTTAAAATTTAAAAATCACATATGAAAAAGAATATAGCAAACCTTGAGTTTGGCACCGATTTTCCTAAAATCGCTGCCTTTCATCCCTTGACAGTCGATCCGAACCAATTCACAAACTTCAAATGCTTCTTTCACATTTTTCACAAGGTCACAATACACACCATTTTTTCCTACATGACCAAAACCCAACACATGGTAGAGTTAACATTCTCGGGTCTTGAAGAAAAAATACCATATCAAGATTATTGCTATCCAGAAGCTTACCTAGCTTACATATGGGCATGAGCTCTCGTCCTTTCCTCCTCATCTCGGTAGCTTCCTGGTGAGTTAAACCCTCAGGCACTTGTTGAATCAGCTTTGGATAAACAGGTGCTACAGGCTTCCACAACATAAGAGGGAAGCGCGGTCTTGTCCTGTGGTTATAGTTTCTGCCACGGAATAGGAAAAGCACACCTCCTCTTCTATATATCACCTTCCCTCCAATTTTCTCCTGCCAATTCAAATCAAAACTTCTTGAAGAAAGAACACAACAGATGGAAGAAGTATGATCCATGTATTGCCTACTAACAGAAATAATAAAACAGATCCAAGGAAAAAACCTCTAGTTGCTCGCAAACATTATCCATGTCGACTGTACAAACTCCTTTGCATTTAATCTTACAAACCCTTCGCCGCTTCCACAAGTCATGTATGTTATTTAACATGTTATGCGTCAAGCCATCTCTACCTGAGAAAAGACAAAAACTTAGATATCACATATCCTACTAACTCTGTTCTTTGAGTCTATCACTTCAAATGCGCCTAAACAACTATGTCTGAGCTTCCATAGATACTAATTTTGATCCTCATGAAGAAACTATTGATCGATCTCTTAAAGTAAATTCAACAAAAAAACAGAGTATTGAGCTCAGCTTTATACCCATATTCAATTGCCTTGTTGTCTTCAAGCAAGAAGTAACCAGCTCTCTAATCTCTTCCTTCGTCAATGGCTCCCCTAAAATCTCCTCCTTGGTGTAAACATACCTCGGACCTACCCCGGGTCGAAAAGGACCCGGTTTCTGCACCGGTTTAACCCCTTTCTTCCCCACCGGAGGCAATCGGAAAGAATCGAACTCTCTCGGCGTCTTCTGCGACTGAGGAAGCGGAGCACGACCAGTCCATGGCCTTCCCATAGTCGTAGGCCCAAAAGGCGCGTAAGCAGGCTCACGAAGCTTCAAAGGCTTAACCTTTGGCGTCTCCGTGTAACTGTATTTGAATTCAAAAGGAGCTCCGTTGATGACGTAAGATAATCCGTCTTCGCTTAGCTTAACCTCCGCCTTAGCGTCTAACTGCGGTGGCGAATCGGGTACTCTAGGTTTGTTCTTGGGTTTATTGGGTCCTGAATCGGGTTTGGAGTATTTGGATCTTCGACCCGGAATCGAACGAGCAGAGGGAACCGAAGGAGTGCCTCTTGATCTAAACAGCGACGTTTTAGGCTCTGAAGCTGCAGCTTCGGAATCGTGTGTATGGACGATTTTAGTAGCGGCATCGAATCGGCGGTCGCGACGGATCTCGGCCTCGAGTTCTTCTTGGCTCCGGCGACGCTGCTCGAACCGCTCGGCATTAGCGTTACCCCACCTAGAGAATCGGATCTCACTAGGTGCTCTTGGGTTCGGCTTAGGAAATAGAGATGGCGCGAAAATTGGAAAAGGGGTGTTGTTGAGTTTCAACAACATTGCCGGAGAAATCAAAGGTATTACGAAGGTTTTTAAGAGAGACTCATCCACAGGTAGTGGACTGTTGAGGATTGAAATAATGGGGTCGAATTTGTGAAAGATAAAAAAATAAAAGGGTCGAATGAAGCCCATTTGTTTTTAAAGCCCACTATAGCACTCGCCAGTTAACCACTAGTAAAACTTATGCAAACACATCCATTAAATGTTAAACTAATCGTTTAATAACGCTAGATAGCAACCCTTCCAATCCGTAAACTTCTACAACCATTGCATTTAAAGTTTTAAACCTATCAAACCTTAATTTGCCCTGCGAAATGCAAATTACAGTTTGTAGTATTGATATAAACTTTAGCAGCTTATGTAGGTCTCCTAATGCGGAACTTTTTTTTATTTTATTTCTGTTGGCAGTTTTAGTACTAGATCAACATGTGATATGTCACATGTGTATATTTTTATGGATATTCAATTTTTTAGATGCCCTCCTCAGAAAATTTGGTCGCTGGTTGGGTAGTTTTACAATTTCAAAGTTACTTTAATTGTGTACCAGGCTTTGTCTATCTCTATCCTATATATATTGTGGTAGCTTTAAAATCCAATCATAAAAAATAAATAATATATATTATATCTTGTTAGAGGTGTAAAAATTTAGAATGTTTACATTATTTTATTTTATAATATTTTTTGTAAAGTTAGAATCGACAAACTGTCAACATTTTATTGATACAGTTAACAAGTGTCACAATGACTAACTTTTGAAACAAATTTTATATAATAAAATATATCTACATAACTATAACTACGAATGGTAGACAAACGTCATCACCTAGTTTTTTTTAAATAAAAAAATTACTTAAATATCCAAACAAATCTGTACAGCTTAAATGTATATTTGGGTTAATGATCCAAACAACTTAGACCTAATCCAAAACCTTAAAACTTGATCTAAATAATACTTGGATTGATTTTGGTATAATATTTCGTAACATTTTTTTAAAAAAAGACTAAACCTAAACCAGACCTTAGAACAAACTAAAGCAAAATATTTTGTATAGAAAATTGTGAATAATAACCTTTTAATAGTTGGGTTTTAAGATTATTGAGTATAAAGGGAAAAAAATTAGTAAATAATGGATTAGCTAGGGTACGGGTTGATAGTTAAAAGGGAGTGTTTCTTGGGCAATTGTATTTTTTAAAAACGAATTCAGGGTTTGTATAAACTTTTCCTATCAGAACAAATTCAAAGTCTTCACAATGTCTATGGTTCTTAGACATCTAAGGAGAGAAGCCCTTGTAAGCTGATCTCTCTCTCTCTCTTTTGGGTTATGCTTTTGTTGGTTTAAGAATTAAGATGCATGATTGTTACTTTTGGCAGGGACGAAACCAAAGCCTTCGGTTCTCATCTTCTTTATCCCACAATCAGCCCTATCTCATCCTCGGCGGCGATTATTGTGGGGTTAGTTTCAAGGGTGATAACGTTGGGCACCTCGAGTACTATGATCCTTGTAAAGGTGAAGTCATGATTTCAGAAAAGATAGTGCCTATGGAGTTTTTGGAGTTAATGGGAAGGATTGGATCATCTCATGGTTGGGTAGCTTCTTTAAACACACGTGATGCTACCATATCTCTCATAGATGATCTTAACCCTACCACATCATTAGATTCATACCCAAAACGTATTTCATTGCCTCCTCTTGTCACTTTGCCGTATTGCCAAACCCAACTTGTCTCTAACGTGGCAATGTCCACTTCTCCTGAACAAGAGGACTGTGTTTTGGCTGTCAAGTTCTTTGGACCTCAACTCAGCTTATGTAAGCCATGTTCCGGTCCGAATTCCAAATGGGTCAACATCAGAACCCCAAATAGCTTTTTCAACTCTCAGGTCATGTACTCCAGAAGAAATCAAATGTTCTGCATGCCCGCTTCTGGAGGCCATTACACGGGATCATGGGATCTCCACAAACATAGGCATAACCCTATATTGAACCAGATGAGGTTACAAAACTTTCCCAAGTTGATGCAACCGGAGTTGGAACTGTTGGATTCATGTTTAAGGAGGGAAGACTTGGTGGAGTCACCCACCGGTGAATCCTTTCTGGTTAAATGGTATGACGGGAGCAGCAATAGTAATTTGGAGAAATCAAAAACCAACAAGCTTTTCTTGGTGTTCAAGATAGACGAGGAAGGAAATGCTTGTTACACTCAAGATATTGGGGATCTTTGCATTTTCTTGTCCAAGTCCGAGCCTTTCTGTCTACCTGCAAGCTTGTACGCTGGCCTCACCCCTAACTCCGTCTATTTCGTTGGCTTCGACGACATAGGAGTTTGCAATCTTGCCACTTCCACCGTCTACCCGATTCCAACCATCAATCCCGACAATTACCTGTCCACGGCAACGTTCTGGCTCCAAAATTAGACTAGCTAGCTACTACTAGGTGTTCATTGCTTATAGATTTTATTACTCTCTTTTTTTTTTTTTTCTGACTTCTTTTCATTTGGTCTGTTTTCTTCCCATGATAATCCCCCATAATGGAATGTAAGAACTGCGTGTTTAATTAGTTAATATATTATGTATGAGCAAATTTTTTAGAGTTTGGATTTTGCAATAGTATGTGCTGCGTGAAATGAGTTTTAAAGGTATATATATATATATATATATATATATATATATA
>NC_025685.1:22945455-22947509 GCF_000633955.1 Camelina sativa
ACTTTGCCGTATTGCCAAACCCAACTTGTCTCTAACGTGGCAATGTCCACTTCTCCTGAACAAGAGGACTGTGTTTTGGCTGTCAAGTTCTTTGGACCTCAACTCAGCTTATGTAAGCCATGTTCCGGTCCGAATTCCAAATGGGTCAACATCAGAACCCCAAATAGCTTTTTCAACTCTCAGGTCATGTACTCCAGAAGAAATCAAATGTTCTGCATGCCCGCTTCTGGAGGCCATTACACGGGATCATGGGATCTCCACAAACATAGGCATAACCCTATATTGAACCAGATGAGGTTACAAAACTTTCCCAAGTTGATGCAACCGGAGTTGGAACTGTTGGATTCATGTTTAAGGAGGGAAGACTTGGTGGAGTCACCCACCGGTGAATCCTTTCTGGTTAAATGGTATGACGGGAGCAGCAATAGTAATTTGGAGAAATCAAAAACCAACAAGCTTTTCTTGGTGTTCAAGATAGACGAGGAAGGAAATGCTTGTTACACTCAAGATATTGGGGATCTTTGCATTTTCTTGTCCAAGTCCGAGCCTTTCTGTCTACCTGCAAGCTTGTACGCTGGCCTCACCCCTAACTCCGTCTATTTCGTTGGCTTCGACGACATAGGAGTTTGCAATCTTGCCACTTCCACCGTCTACCCGATTCCAACCATCAATCCCGACAATTACCTGTCCACGGCAACGTTCTGGCTCCAAAATTAGACTAGCTAGCTACTACTAGGTGTTCATTGCTTATAGATTTTATTACTCTCTTTTTTTTTTTTTTCTGACTTCTTTTCATTTGGTCTGTTTTCTTCCCATGATAATCCCCCATAATGGAATGTAAGAACTGCGTGTTTAATTAGTTAATATATTATGTATGAGCAAATTTTTTAGAGTTTGGATTTTGCAATAGTATGTGCTGCGTGAAATGAGTTTTAAAGGTATATATATATATATATATATATATATATATATATATATAGTCATATACAGTTTTAGCTAGCGACATTAAGTCTGAGACCACTTTTCTTTGCAAACTCTAAAACTTCACAATCAATCTTATCTTTAAGTGGTTTGAAACCTACAATGTCTTAATATATAATTTAAAATGCTAAGAATGGACATTGATAACATACTCGTCGTTATTATTTGTTGAAGATAGTCTTTGTAAAATTAATGAAGTACATGGATTTGTTCAGGTATATATCTACAACATATATATATATATATATGTCACAGAACATATATAGATCATATATACTTCTTAAATCTTAATAGGTCTTTCCTTTATTAACACCGCATAACATCTTAGCTAGCTAGAATACAGTTTCATTTAAACATCCATGACTACTATTTGGTGCCTTACGTTCGATATCGGGTTGTGGCTTCTGATGGACCCATGAGATGTAAAGAAGTTCAGATGGTGTGTGTGGTGGTGGTGGACCCATGCACCTCATTATAAATATGGTGCTCTTCTGCCATCCTTAACTCTGAACGTGGATCCGTCCTAAACTAGTGATGAACTGATGATACAACTAGAACGGAGAAGGAAAAATTCTTGACATATTTATTATAACGCCGTTGGATATAGTATAATAGTATAACACTAAATACATGTGGAAGCTCCAGCTTTTGGCACAGTTGGTGTAATTTTAAGAGTAGATATGCTCCGATGAGATTTTGTTCTTTGTTTTTATTTTTGGAACGCCAAAAAAAAAACGCTTTAACGTTGTGCAAAAAGAAACATTTTGATAGTTGAGGAGAAAAAAAGTTGTATCGTATAGGTTTTTATTTTATAAAAAGTAAAACCTGAAAAATTCGAAAGTCCAAAATGTCTAATAACTTAAGTAGAAAATAAAATAGAATAGTAGTTTTTATTTTTTGTACTCTTATGATTATGAACATAAATTAAAATTTTTTTTTGGTACTCTTATGATTATACACACACGTGCCGAAATTTTATTTAATTTCTATAGTTTCCGAAACGGAGACAAACACACCAACAAAAATAACGGAATTTTAATTTCAGTTATAATTTATGTATATTAAAATAATTT
>NC_025685.1:22947867-22948411 GCF_000633955.1 Camelina sativa
AAAAAAAAAAAAAAAAAAAAAAAAGTAGAGTTCATCGTCTCTAACCATCGATCGCTCACTGTAACAAACTTTGAATCGAGGGGGAATAAATATCTTAAACCATCATATCTCTCTGTGCCTCTATACTTCTGCATCAATCAATCATCATCATCCATCTAACGATCATGGCAGTGTTGCACCAAGCGAAGAGGGCGTTTCTCAAAGTGTTCGTCGATCAGGGAACCCACACGAAAGCTCTCTTCAAAAGAGCAGCGGAGAAGACGTTGGCGGTTCTGCATGGCAAAAATGCTTCGACTCCTCCGCCAAATATCGTCGTCACCGGTGAGCGATCGTTCAAGTTCACGGTGGGGAGAAAAACCTTCGTCGTCAATGGAACAAATAACAACACGGCATCACTCACCCAGCTGAACTCCCGAGGTGGCAAGGTGTTGGCTTCCTCGAAGAAGTAGCGCCGGCGGCCGGAATGTTACGGAGGAGGAATCGCCGGCTAGTTTTTTAGTTTGTTTTGTTTGTTGTAAGCTTTTTTTTTTTTTTTTTTTTTTTT
>NC_025685.1:22949037-22965278 GCF_000633955.1 Camelina sativa
TTTTTTTTTTTTTTTTTTTTTTTTCTCATATCATATACATTACTCTATTTTGTAGTAGTCCCCACGCTTCTCCTTTTATATTGTTAAATAAAAAATTACCAAAAAAATACTTTTTAACTCTCTCTCTCTCTCTCTCTCTCTCATCTCCTCAAATCAAAATCTCCGAAATCTCAAGAGTAATTTCATCTGACGGAATCGTTTCCTTCTCCATTTGGCGATTCGCGGAGCTCCCAGAAATCGTTTGCGACTTCTTCTTAGTATCTGATTGCCGGAGCACCGGAACTCGTCCGCTGATCTACATTCCGTAATCGCCGAAATCTGATCGGAGCAACGGCGGCAAGAAGGCGTTACGAAGCGGCCGCGTAGATGGAGACGGAGGAGGAGGGGGAGCATCGTCGGGTCAAACCGTATCGGAGCAAGAAATTCGTCACGGACGGTGGCTGAGTTAGTTAGTTCCGGTACAAAATCGAAGATCGGTTCTAGGAATCGTAGGGCGTCAATTCTCAGGATCGCTTACGTTGCTCATTGTGATATCCCCAGCAAATTTTTCTTATGTTAATAACTACTGATTCTTCTTATGTTAATAATATTAGTATATATTTTGAGCTTCATAGTGCTTTTAATCTATATCGTTAATTACGGAGATACTTGAGTTTATATTTTACTAGTGTAGATTGACATTTGTGATTTGATTTTAGCTTGGGAATCGTGTGGAGACAATGGTGCTACCTATCTTATCTTGAGAGCTTCTTCAACTGCTTTAAACTTCAGATTTCCCAGACCAAGAAGAAGAGTATGAATCAAGGCAGAGAAGAAACCTGAAGCTTCTTAGATCCGGCCAGTTTGTTATTATTATATCCTTTGTGTGCCGTTAAGTAAGTCCTGATAAATTATGAGATTTGTCATTCGGCTTATTGGTTTCCTCTGAATCTTATAATCTATCATATGCCTTTAGAAGAAGAAGTAGATGAACTTATTAAACAAAAACATTCACCTGTCTTGGGTATGACTAAGATGATTCATAAAGTTTGCCTTTCTCTCGGTGCTGTTTAATAATCCGTATGTTACAACTGGTCAAGTGGAGAATGACCTTCTTGTTTGTTTGTTTGTTATAGGCTGGAATGCAAAAGTTGAGGGTTGAAATCGCAGCCAGGTAACATTCACAGTTTCTAAGAATCTGCCTCTTCTTGTCAATGCATCAACGGTTTCTGATTTGTTTGTTTATCTTAGTATATACTTCTCTTCAATCTTTATTTATCAAGTGGCTTAGGCAGACCTGATGGTTCTTTGTTTTTTTATTCTTATTAAATGCAATAAATTTCATTGTCCTGTCATATTCTTTTGATTTTTTTTTTTTTTGTGTTAACGACCCATTGATTGTTCTTTTCATTTTAATGGTTGCTAAACACAAGTGTCTACAAATAATTGATATATAGTTTCGTTAATGACTTCCAGTAATTTGCTGTTCCCTACGTACTATTACAAACATATAGGGTCCCCAGACCATTGAGACATTGCGGGAGGAGCTTTCCACCACTGAAAGGAGAGCTGAAGAGGAGCATTCTCCTCATATTAAGGTTGATAGTCCCAAAAGAAAGGGCACACAACGGGAGTTAGATGATTCTTCATAAATAGATACCTGAAGAAACTGGAATCTGTAGTGCATGTATCTCCGGTTGGTGAAGGGAATGTGGCTCAAGGCGCGGGCGATGAGGCAAAAGTTGGCATTTCAATCAATCTGGAGAAAGAACAGGTAGAGCTGATAAGACGTCCATGAAGATTCAAGATCAACTTGAAGAGGTTTTGTGTGAGTCTCGGGGAAATGAAGATTATAGCAAATGCTACTTGCATTACCACTACTTTGATCTGAGTTTTAAATTTGCTGGTATTTCTGAGAAAATCNAATCCGTATGTTACAACTGGTCAAGTGGAGAATGACCTTCTTGTTTGTTTGTTTGTTATAGGCTGGAATGCAAAAGTTGAGGGTTGAAATCGCAGCCAGGTAACATTCACAGTTTCTAAGAATCTGCCTCTTCTTGTCAATGCATCAACGGTTTCTGATTTGTTTGTTTATCTTAGTATATACTTCTCTTCAATCTTTATTTATCAAGTGGCTTAGGCAGACCTGATGGTTCTTTGTTTTTTTATTCTTATTAAATGCAATAAATTTCATTGTCCTGTCATATTCTTTTGATTTTTTTTTTTTTTGTGTTAACGACCCATTGATTGTTCTTTTCATTTTAATGGTTGCTAAACACAAGTGTCTACAAATAATTGATATATAGTTTCGTTAATGACTTCCAGTAATTTGCTGTTCCCTACGTACTATTACAAACATATAGGGTCCCCAGACCATTGAGACATTGCGGGAGGAGCTTTCCACCACTGAAAGGAGAGCTGAAGAGGAGCATTCTCCTCATATTAAGGTTGATAGTCCCAAAAGAAAGGGCACACAACGGGAGTTAGATGATTCTTCATAAATAGATACCTGAAGAAACTGGAATCTGTAGTGCATGTATCTCCGGTTGGTGAAGGGAATGTGGCTCAAGGCGCGGGCGATGAGGCAAAAGTTGGCATTTCAATCAATCTGGAGAAAGAACAGGTAGAGCTGATAAGACGTCCATGAAGATTCAAGATCAACTTGAAGAGGTTTTGTGTGAGTCTCGGGGAAATGAAGATTATAGCAAATGCTACTTGCATTACCACTACTTTGATCTGAGTTTTAAATTTGCTGGTATTTCTGAGAAAATCTGATGAAAGGACAACGAAAGCGGCAGTTCGTGGACAGAAGGTGGTGTTTAGATGAACTCATCTTCTATGTGTTTTCTTCTCTCATCATCATTATATTCGAACTTCAAACAAATAAATAGCAAGTATTACTCAGGCCGAATGTACATCTCTGAATCAAGAGCTGCAAGATATGGAAGCTCGTGCTCGCAAAGGACAAAAGAATTCCCCAGATGAAGCAAACCAAGTGATCCAGGTATGTCACATCAGATTATCGTGCTCTACATCGTGGATCATGTAAACATGCCGTTTATTGAAACACCCCTGATCTAGTAGGAGTATACAGAGCTGGAGAAAAGCTACCGTGAACTAAGAAATTTACTGGTAACGTGGACTCTAGGGCGTACTGATTCTCTGGATCAAAATTGTGTTGCAAAGTTGTCTGCTAGCTTCTGGCTTTGCTGTTTGGATTGAAAGTGAGAAGGCTGCAGCAGAGTTTCAGTTGAAGGAGGAGGTCAAACGTCTACATTAAGCACAGGTACGACGTCGAAGCTCTCTACGGTTCATATATGTACACCTTTTGCTTTCCATGCTACTTACGAGAAAGTTTGTAAACTTGTTGATTCATGTAGAGGTAGAAAGAAGCATCACTGAGCTGTTTTCACCTTCAAAGAGTGTGTACAACCTGGGTTCATAGACCAACCAAACACAACATTTCTAAGATGTAATAAATACACAATAGAACTTTTAAGGATGACTGGACACAGCTTCTGAGTCAAGTAGAACTTTGTGTAGGAGAGTAGCATGACGTACTGCTATAGTCTTTGCCCAGACATATGATGCGTCTAGTAGATGCTATGTTTTTAATCGTGCTAATAGCTATTGCTATGTTTTTTCACAACGATATACATAATGATGTGTATAGTATATGCAGGACAGCTAAAACATGTGGCCGAGTCTAGATTTGGTGGGGGTATTGCTAATAACAATGACATTAGGAAGTTTTAAACGTTGTGACAAAGACAAAGAAAGCTGGATTGGGGTAGCCATGATAAGTAGGAATTCTCCCGGTAAAGATGTAGACAATGCACTTCCCTCCCTCGGTAAGAACCGAGAGTCTGTACAATGTCTAGAATGAATCAAAACAAAACAAGACTTATTATCCCCTGTTTAATTTAAGGAACAAAAAGACAACAACAAAAAAAAAAAAATGCTAGAGAAAAACCGGAGGAATCCAGTACGGGCAAGCAAATACTGAGCCTGGTAAACCTTTGTCACCCAACTCTTGGGTAGTTTTGGTTGCGAGGTCATAAACTCCAAAGCCGTAACCCATGAAATAGATAGAGTTAGGCTTGAGACCAGGGCATGAGCTGGCTTGAACACAAAAAGGCTCATTGTCTCCAAGGAAGATGCATATATCTCCAATGTCCTCTGTGTAACACATGCTTCTTACTCCATCTTTACTTGCCTCTTCCTGTCTGAAGACCATGAACCGGTTTGTCTTATAGTAGATTGTTTCTTTCTCATTGAACACACAAGGCAAGCTCTCCCCATACCTGTAAGCATGAACCAACCAAGATATTTTAGCATTTAACAGTTTTTTTTTTCCCTTAAGAAAAAAGTTGCATATATATATATATATATATACCACTTGACGAGGAAACATTCGCCCGAGGGGGCCTCCAATAAGTGTTCAGTCTTGGCACACGAATCCAATAGCTGCCACTCCGACCGCCAAAACCTAGGAATGTTGTGAAACTGCAACTCGTGGAACTTTGGGTAGTCCCAGTTCTTGGAATGGATATGCCAGGAAGCCAAGAAACGGCTTCCTGGAGCGAGCATATAGAAACTTTTATCTCTCTTGGAATACGTGAGACTCGAGTTGTTGTGGAAGTACTCAAAAGGGGTTACAATGTTAGTCCACTCCGAGTCTCGACCGGGTACACAGAGACTCAACTGAAATCCCATAAACTTGACAGCAATTACACATTCCTCATCCTCTTGGTCAGGATAAGTGGACATTGACACTTTTTTCACGGACTCCAGTTTGTAATCGGGCAGAGGACACATAGGAGGCAGAAGCGTGATCTTAGGGGATGATTTTGATGCTGAAGGGAGAAAGAAGTCGGAGATACGTACAACAGAGCTGTCATTTTGGTCCATGAAAAGTCCCCAACCATGTGATATTCCCTGCAATTCCAACGTATTGAGCTCCTCGGGGAGTGTTTTATCTGAAATTTTGATAGTCTCTTCCTTGACTGGGTCGTACAAGTGGAGCGAATCTTCTTTCAACCAAAAGCCGATAGTCAGATAGGGCGGGGTTTGCGACAACCTAACACTCTGGTTTTTCTACCAACCAAAACAGAACTAGTCAGAGGTCAGTATCCAACAATGAAAAATACAATAGAAACTACAAAACGATCAGTAACTTACGAGAGCATCTTTCGGTTTCTTGAGATTTAGCTTTGAGAGATGTCTGAGAAGTATTGACATTGTCAGGCACGATTTTTTCTCACATAAACCCTAATTTAATTAATCCTTTACGTTATATATTTTATACACAGCACTAACGTGTATATATCAAATACTTCAAATAATAATTTCAACACCCTTACCAAAAAAAATAATTTCAACACTATCCGAATCTAGATTGTGTTGTATAGCAATATATATGTATATCGTGTTGTTTTATATATACTTTTAAGATGTTTCAGAATATTGTATCTTGAGTAATATATATGCATGTGTCTCGTGGACGTCACGTTTTAATTTCTCTCTTTTGCGGGTAGATTTAAATTTATTAGCTCGATCACATGGAGTATATGTAACTTCTGGTTGTCAGCGTTCGGTTCACTCGAAAATGCATACGTGAAATTGGAAAACTTTGCTCAGCTTTTTGTTTGGTCGGGAAATATATATATAGCTTGCTTGGGAAGAGGTGTAAACCAAAGCAAGTAAGTATAGGACTTGGTTCGAGATCTCGAAAAGAGGTGAATGATGTGTAATTATGGGAACCTCTAATTTACGAAATGATACCCTAACAAAGCAAATTAAAACCTAATATATACACTTGAAATCCTTCCAGTGTCCATACACGAAGCTACATTTTGGCAACATTCGAGAACATACAGTGCTTGCAACAGACGCCCTTAAATCATTGCGTGAAAGGTAAAAATATAAATATTCATATTTATAGGAATAGTATTAAAAAAATAAAATAAAACATTTTCTTTTCTATTATATTGTAGTGTCCTAGGTGGAAAATTTTCTGTGCAGTATGCCCATGAAGATACTAGTGTTGAGGACTTTGGTGTGTACCTGAGAAGTTTGAGTTCCGTACCATTAGTGCGTCCTTTGTACATAATATAGGATTGGGAAAACTGCCCAATCCCAAATTATTATCAGCCTCATCGGCTGTATAAAACAATTATTAAGTTTCTTAGAACTAAGAACTTTATATTCCCGGATTTGCAGGATTTGAAAGTCAGGAATATTTCAACGAGACAAAACATGAATTTCTTGAATAGGAGAAGATTGCCATGTTCCATGTAGATACATCAACATGTAACAACCTTTGTTTTATAGTTTATATCAATAATCTCTCTTACAACTTGTCTTTTAGTTTAGTTTTTTTTCTTAGCCACCGAGTTTAGTAGGAGAAGTCATTATTTTTAATAACCACCGAGTTTGAGTTTTGTAGGATGTATATAGGAGAACTAATTATTTTAATAGCCATCGGCCGATTTTAGTATTAATTAGAGAACTGAATTGTTGTTTAATAATCTTTCTCAATCTTAATTTCTTTTAATAATCTTCTTGCAAATAAATATGCTGCCGGCCAAGCTGTAAAAGTGGCACTTCTACGATATGTTTGTAGCAGACTTCCACCTTGTCCCATTCTTTTCGTTTCAGGCCACAAATACTTCACCAAAATTATTTATGCTCTCCAGAAAAAAGGTTTTCAAATGTATATAGCTTACAACAACGAAGCCCAAGGTGAACTTATAGCTCGCGCCACTGAAGCATGGCACTACTATAAATTTTTTGGTATTGAGAGGAAATTAGTCATCGGCCAACCGAAAATAAGGCCAAATAAGAAGAAAGCGAGAAGTCCAGCTAGAGTGCTGAAAGATTTAGCTAGAAAAGCTAAGCGTGATCTTGAGAAGAGCGGTGAAGGTGAAGGCCAGGAAGAGGGTGAAGGTGAAGAAAGTAAGAAAGAGGGTGAAGGTGAAGAAGGTAAGAAAGAGGGTGAAAAATTGTAGCAAATTAGCTACAAATTTGCAACAAATTTAATTAAGTCAAATTGTTTCAATTTTGTTTCGGATATATTGTAACAATTTTGTTGCAACATTATTGTGATGATTTGTTATAAAAATCTATTAACTACATGATGTTAAACTAGATAATTATATTAAACTAGATAACTACATGATGTTAAATCAATTTTAACTAAATGATGTTAAATTAGATAACTATAACATCACTTATAATTAATTGATGTTATGTCATACATATTTGCTTCATTTTGTAAATAAACAACTTAAAAAGACATCATTTACTTGTGTGAAACAATTTAAATGATACAATATATCTATTAGTGTATTTACCTTGTAACTACAGGCTACAAAAAGCCACTAGATTTCCGTAGCTAATTGCCACAACTTGATACAATATATGTCATCGCAAATACCCATGACTTGTTCTTATTAATAACAAATTAAATTGGTAACAAACATTTTTAATTACACATATATGAATTAGATTGGATTCCTGTCGTTGCTGGCTTCTATTTGAGGATCAACAAATTTGCTAAAGTGAGGACTAGTTGGTGTCTTTTTCATATGCCGATATGTTTAGATAGTTACTTAGTTTAAGGTTAAGCCGAGTATACCTATAGATTATATATAAATAATCATAGTTGATTGTTGAGTGTATAATAACAATATATATAATAATTTTTTACTAAACAAAATGTAGTGAACAAGCATTAGTGATACGATTTGTTATAAAAATCTATTAACTACACTATGTTAAACTAGATAATTATATTAAACTAGATAACTACATGATGTTAAATCAATTTTAACTAAATGATGTTAAATTAGATAACTATAACATCACTTATAATTAATTGATGTTATGTCATATATATTTGCTTCATTTGTAAACAAACAAATTAAAAATACATCATTTACTTGTGTGATACAATATAAATGATGCAATACATCTAATTATTTGTAGTGTATTTACCTTGTAACTACAAGCTCCAAAAAACCACTAGATTTCCGTAAGTTATGAACAACTATATTTGTAGCTAATTGCCACAACTTGATACAATATATGTCATGGCAAATACCCACGACTTGTTCTTATTAACAACAAATTAAATTGGTAACAAATATTTTTAATTACTAACAAAATGTGTCGTGGCTTGTTGAAAATTACCCAATATGCTTAAGATAGTGGCAAAATGGTATAAAATTTTGAAGAAAATAGCTATTAATTTGTAGTAAATAGCTATTAATATGGTATAAACATATTTTTATAAAATTTGTTAATCGTAACTTAATTTGTAATAATTAGTTGCTAATTATGTTGTGATAATTAACTACAAATAAGTAACACATATATGTGTAACAAATATACTCACTATTTATGTATCATAACAAAATTTGTAGTAATTAGTTCTAATAGTTCTCACTAATTAGCGTAGAAATACTTATAGTGACCAAAATGTTAAAAGCAACCAAGAAGCAAACTTGTAATTACACTACAAAAATCATGTAATGATATTAGGATTATAACTATAAGATCATTTATTATGAATGAAGTTCAACTAGGGATCGACCCGCAAATACGTGCGGAGTTAATTTATAAAAACTAATTTTGATAATCGGTTTGTGAACATACTTTTCTTAGGAATTATATTAATTTGTTTTAATTCGACTTAGACAAAAAAAATAATCAGATTAATTTTTGTTATCAATAAAGATAACTACACTAAGATATAGAAAGAGAAATGTTGTAAGTTTACTCAGGATAAAAGAACCCGTTCCGTCCTATCATAATGGATATATAACCATTAAAACGATTAAACCTCATTAAAGACAAACAAAAATATTTTAAGGGTGAAAATAATTCATGTTTCCTTTCTTCATTTCTCATGTGTCTTATACGCGTTCTCAAATGTATTTCGCATGAAACATTGCATTTCTAATATGAGATATTTCTGATATGGGAAACATTTTGTATTCCTTAAAAATGGAATGGAACGAAAACAAAAATTCCTGAAATTGATTAAATCCTGTTTCGGACAAAAACAATATAATATACAGTATACTGCATAGTATATTTATATACCATATGTCATAGTAAAAATATCACAAAACTAATGACTTCTTTTTTCTTATTAATTTATATTTTGTTTATTTATATAATATTACATTTCTTTTAGTTTTTTAAACTATTAAAAAATATCATTTAATGTATTTTATTTTTATAATTTTTATCGCTTTATGTTCGATAAACTGGAAGAAAAAATATGTTACTTATAAGATTGCAATCGCTAATTTATTTAGTTGTAACATGTTTGATATATGTTATTTTTTGCAAATATATGTTTCCATTCCGTTCTTTCTCCTTTCATCCGATCCGTACTTCCATCTTGTCCATGTTCATCAAATTCATATTCTCATCTTATTCCCTTAAACTCAGGTTTGTGAAATTATCACACAATCACATAACAATTTGATTTAAAATAAAATAATAAATACTTTTGTTAACAAAATAATGTATTTTATGAAATACAGTAATATATTTGATTTGGATAATATATTAAATATATTTTATTTTACTCAATTTAATTTGGATTAGTAATATATACTAATAATGATAATAACTACCCATTGTAAAATAGAATATTTTATAATATTTTTAAAAATATATTTTATTTTATAGAATTAAAATTTAGTGATATATATTTTTAAAAGTTTAGTGACAATTAAAAAAATAGAAAATAAATTACTTTTGGCTATCTCTCCTCTCTTCTTTCTTTCACCCACCCGCTCGATCCCTGTCTTGTTCCCTCTTAACTTTCACATTTCATCGTTGTAATTTCGTTCCCTCGCTTTAAATCTTCAGTCTCTGTCTCGATCTATCAATCTTAGTCTCGATCTATTATCAATCTCCATTATTGTTCTTTCTCAATCTTTGTGTTGTTCTTTGTTCTCTGTCTGACTGTCTCGTTCTCCCACTCTCAATCTCATTCCCTCTTCTTAATTATCGTTATCTTCATCTTTATAAATCAAATAGTAGTGGTCGAATTTGACATATAAGGTGGCATTGTATTTGAGTTTTTTGATTTGCACATATTTAAGGTTTTAGTTTACATAATTTGGCATTAATCCATCAATTATTTTTCTATTTTGCAGGAAGAGCTCAGTGAACTTTCACTCAAAGGTATTCCAATCTCAGTTTTGGGTTTCGGCTTAGGAAATACAGATGGCGCTAAAATTGGAAAATGGGTGTTGTTGAGTTTCAACGACATTGCCAGAGAAAACCGAGGTCGCAGAGGATACGAAGGTTTTTAGTCTTAGAGAGACTCATCCACACTCTACAGGTAGTGAGTAGTGTGGTGGGTCAAAACTATGGGGTCGAATTTGTGAAAGATCAAAACATAAAAGGACCGAATAAAGCCCATTTGTTTTTAAAGCAAACTAACCCAAATCTCATTTATATATACAGATTAGTTTGGATATTAAGTTTTTATTTTTGAAAAAATGACAGTAATGTATTATTACCAAATACATTAACAAATTTACAATCTAAAATTTATTTTAGTTTGGTCACAACTCACAATCTAACAAAATTTCTCCGCTGAAGGTAGACATTATTATTGTCAATTTTTTTTAGTTATTAAATTAATTAAACTGCAATGATATTTTATGTAATAGTATATCACATGATTACAAGGTTAAATAAGTATATAAAGATTTCCAAACTAATATGTATAACTTAAATTAGATTTGGGTTAGTTTGGTTAACTGTTTTATGATCCAAACAACTTCTACATGATCTAAACCGTTAAAACTTAATCTAAATTATATTTGGATTAATTTTGGTACAATATTTCTTAACATCCAATAAAAAAAATTAAACCCAAACCAAATTTTTGAACAAATCAAAGAATTTTTTTTTTTATAACAAATTGTGAATAATGTAAATTTTTAATTTACATAGTAAAAGCAAAAATAGTTGGATTAATATTAAGTATTGAAAAATAATAATAATAAATGGATTAGGTTATGTGTTAAATATTTTTATAACAACTATCACAAATATTCATTAATTCAACTGAACTCCGTAGGAGGTAAGGTTTTAGTCTTGTCGAAGAAATAGCGACTGCGAGAAAATTTCGGACGAGATGAACGAAAGAATCTCCGGAGGTTTTAATTTGTTTTGTTTGTTTGCACTTTTTAATATCATATATTTGTAGTCCCACGTTTTTCTTTATATTGTGAAATAAAATAAAATACCAAAAATATGAATTCTCTCCCATCTCCTTAGATCAAAATCACCGATATCTACAAAATCTAAAATCTGAGTGTAATTTCTTTGGTTTGTTCTAGGATTTGGTTTAGGTTTACTTTTTTTTTATGTTAAGAAATAGTGTACCAAAATCAGTCAAATTATAATTTAGATCAAGTTTTAAGGTTTTTAGATCAGGTCTAAGTTGTTTGGATAAAAAAAAAATTAACAAAAATTGACTCGTTCATGTTGGCAAACAAATGATTTATGATGCACTGTACCGTGCATAGATATATAAGTTGTTGCATGTAAGTAGCTTAACCGAATGTCATTTTGAGATTTTTTACAGAAAAAAACTTATGATTTAAATAATAAAGTGATTGAAATTTTAAATTCAATAAAAAAGGATTTTTTGGATCAAGATACTTAATTAAACAGTGAACCAAAATGATACTCTCTCTCACACAAAATTGCCATTTTAAGATCTTATTATTTTGTTTGATTTTGTTTCACAAAGAGTGTTGTTTTATACTTTCAACTAGGTTTGAACCCGCGGTACACCGCGAGACGATTTATTATTATTTTTAAAATTTTGAAAACTAATTAAGTCAAATTGATAGATTTATATATATTAAAGTAAGTTCCAACATTTTTAAAAATATTTAGTTTTACTAAGGATGTAAAATGGCTTAATAGTATATTTTTCAGTAGACTAATTTAAAGTGTATAGTGTTTTAGATATAAATATATATTATTCGTTTCGTAAGTGATATGTTTAAATTATGTAACACATTATTGTAGTCAACACAATTTTAAATTATAATTTTATTTTATTAAATTTAATTTTGTTATAATTTTATTAACTAATCATCTCTATACTTTTAAAAACATGTAATTGCTATTGATATCTTGATTTCGAAATAATAGTGATCATATATTGATGTTTATGAGAAAATATTAACATGTATATCTATTGGATTACGTTTAAATTCCATTTCATATTGGGCCAGATTAGGCCTATTTATATGAAGAATTTGAAGGGTCTGCTTTTTGTTTTCTTTTTTTTTCCAAATGTAAACTGACAATTTTTGTCTGGAATCTAGATAGGAAACGACACTTTCCTTTTTTTTTTCTTTTTTTTTCTTAAAGCTGAACATCTCCGATCAATCAACTTCGTCAAGCTTTCCATGTTGATTCCAGAAAATTAGTTCTCTATTTCAATCTGTATCCTTTTAATCTTTCCATAAATCTGTTTTTTGGAGAGCTATTCAAGGGTCAAATAACGATTGTTGTAAAAAAGTGGTGCTTTTCCATTTTGTTTTAATCAGCTATCTATCAGCAATTAATCAAGTGAGGTATGATTTTTTCTTTAAATTAGTTTACTCCTTCAAGCAATCGATCATCTGGGTAAGATGCTTCTAAATCTTTATGTAACATTTGTACTTGTATGATTTCTACTATATGGGTGAAGATCTAATCCTCTGGATTTTTTACTTGATGATGTTATAAATTTTGTTTAATCCCGATTAATAGTAGGATGTATAATACAGAAAATCGTTTATATCGTTTACGACCAATCTAAGAGCCTTAGTCAATCTGAAATTGTGTTGATTTTTTCATGTAACAGAGACAACATCTGCCCAATACTCGTAGTATATACCAATCATATCACGGGTATAGCTTTCATTATGTAATTAGCACTTCAAGATTCAAATAAGTAATCTATGGTGTTACTAACTTTTTGTTGTCTTTCTAATTCAGGGGAATCATCGATTGTTACAGATAAAAATTACAATCAGATCGGTTTATGTTATATCCTGAAAGATCGAATTTCTGGAAACGATCAGGTTATATTCTCCGTCATTGATCGTTTGTTTCCTTCTGCTTTAGTGGTTGTGTGTGGCTTTTCACATATTTTTTTAAGGCTCTAGCAGGTAAAATTTGCCTATACACCTACTGGAAACTTCAGCCTTCGAGACTTTCATCACGCTGTTAACATCTTGCCTTTGGATGCATTTGTACCTGAGATCGATGAATCGGGAGCCATGTCTTGCGGAGGTCTCTCTCTGTATTCATCGATTTATCTCTGTTTTTTTTAATAGTTTCCTGGTTAACTTGATGATCGTTGATCGTACTGAATTGTTTATAGATTCATAATTTCTAAGAATATTGCTAATTTTTTATCAATATTGCTAATTTATTATTAATAGGTCTCTCTCTATATTCGAAAAATATTGCTAATTTCTCCCCCCCCCCTCCAATGTAATTGATTTTGTCTACTGAAATACTAACTGCCTGCTATATTCTTTGTAGGTGACCTGTTTGACATCACATAATATTGCTGAGCAAAATTCTAGGAAGATTCATCATGATTGACAAAATTCGTTTCGACCTTAGTTTTGAAAGGTTAGTTTTCTAGAACTCTAACTACTGCATTATTATATACATGAATTTACTTAACATGAATAAAACTATGAAAACTTTATTATGATAAGATTTGATTCCATAATGTAAATCCAATAGAAATAATAAAAAACTGGAAACGTTTTTAAGCAGTTTCATGAACCTGTAGCCAAACATGGTTCCTTGTATGAGTCGGTAGAGCACGATATGGTAACTCCTAAAATCTTTTCCACTTGTTGGTCCCTTCAAAAACCTAAAAAGAATTTTACATAACATACAAATATTATATAGAGATATTTCCGAATAATATATAGATATAAATATAGATATATTGCTTGTCAATATTTTTTAAAAATATTGAGAATTCACCATCCATCATTATTTTCAAAGATTCTGAAATATTTCTTTGAAGACAACATTCATTGTTTGCGTTTTTGGGCTCCCCTTCTTTATCCACTATAAGAACTCTTAAACCCTTTTTAGATGTAACCCTTGACAACGCTACGTATAGCTGTCCATGAGAGAACACTGGTCGAGGAAGAAACAATCTAACTTCTTCTAGTGATTGTCCTTGACTCTTGTTTATAGTCATTGCAAAAGCCACAACCAATAGAAATTGCCTTCTCCTCATCCTGAAAGGCAATTTAGTGTCTGATGGTTTTATCATGACTTTTGGAATCAAAACTTTGTCTCCAAGTCTATCCCCTGTAATAACGCAAGCTTCTAGAACATTGTTCCCCATCTGAGTAATCTGCTGTTTTGCAAATAGGATCCATCCAAATAGGAACAGGTTGATAACTTTTCTCTGTTGTTATTGACTGAACCAAAACTTTGTCGGATTGTTATTGGTGAGAAATTATTGTTTTGATCTTCAAGATTTTCTTTTCCTGCAGGACAGAATTGCATTGCCAGAAGAGTGACAATCTTTTATGATACACAATTCTCATACAAAATAAAAGATTTGAGGTAAACACCAATTCTCATGTGTACCTATTTTTTTTGGAGTACCCCTGTTTCCTGTTGGATAGATTGATTCTTCTAGATGAACAGGAGATAATTTAGTTAAATCTGTAAAAAGCCTTCCAAAAATCCCTTTCACATTGACACTATCAACTTTTTCTTGAGTAGCATGAGAATTCTCATTCACGAACACATTATCACTGGTAGTAGGCTCAGTAGGACACTTCCTCTTACTCTGTCGATTTCCACAATCAAATCCATTTCCTGACAAATCTCTCTTATTCCTCATCCGTCACTTTCTTTTTCTTGCTATCTATCTCATTAAAAATAGTTGAAGGAATAACTAACAAATCCTATATGCATTTTGAACGTAAATGAAGGAATAATTTTCTGTAATTGAGGATCGATGTAGACATAAATAAAATCATAGTATGGAAAGATTTTCGCTGTCTTGTTAGTGATTTTCTTGTTTCTGAAATGGTAATAATATTTTCATTTAAGTTATTTAATGTATCATATATTTAAGAGTATCCCATTTTTTCTTTAGACTATATTGATACGAATATGGTATAGTATTTATTTGAGAAAATTCATCAAATTTTTTGTAGATATTGTAAGGTACAATTTTCTCATATTAAACGTAAGCCTATATTTTCATTATCATATACACCTACGAAATTATCCAGATAAAATATTATTATTATGCTTTTATTGTTGTAAAACACTTGTGGACTCTATAGACCGGCCCGCTCACAGTCCGTTAGGACATGGCCTTTTGGCCCATGTACCGGTCCGCGCATGTACGGCCCATCGGCTATTGCTTTACGGCCCATGGCCATTGCTTTACGGCCCATGGCCTATCCTATGTACTCGTTTGGTTTATGGGCTTTAGCCTTTGTACTCCTATTATATATACTTGTAAACCTCGACATTCATCAATAAGACTAAGAGATTTCGCTCCCTAAATCCTCTAGTTTACAACACGTTATCAGCACGATAGCCTCTAACCCTAAACCCTAAAAGCAGCCGCCGCTTCCCAAACCCTAAAACCCTAAGACAGCCGCCGATCTTCTTCTCTCTTTCACAAACCCTAAACCATCTTCGTTCTTGCTTCCATCCAAGATCAAACACCTTTCTGTTCGAAGATCTCCTTGTTCACGAGCATACCTTAAGCTCGTGATCAAGCTTCTATCGACAGCTTGATCGAGGTTCGTGGTCCGTGTTCGGGGGTGAGTTCGTGTGTTCGTGGTTCGTGATTCCGGACGAGAGAAGTACAAAGCGGTTCGTGGGAAGCTGTTCGTGATCCGCGGAAGCAGTTCGTTGTTCTGTTCGCGGAAGCTGTTCGTTGTTCTGTTCGTGATCCAGTTCGTGGTTCCGTTCGCGATCCGGTTCGTGGTTCTGTTCGTGGTCCGTGAGCGAGAGAGAGTTAAAACCGAGGTCTGTTAGCTCCCGGTCCATATCCAGTCAGATCCAAATCGGTGAAAGGTAAAAACATGGCCGAACCCTCTTAAAACCCTATGATCCGAATTTGGACTTAAACATACAGAACCCTAAAACAAACAAGTACACAACCAACAAAGTTTAAGATCTCTAAAACCTAAAACTTAAAAATCGGTTGGTGTTTA
>NC_025685.1:22965496-22969505 GCF_000633955.1 Camelina sativa
GTGGTTCGTGATTCCGGACGAGAGAAGTACAAAGCGGTTCGTGGGAAGCTGTTCGTGATCCGCGGAAGCAGTTCGTTGTTCTGTTCGCGGAAGCTGTTCGTTGTTCTGTTCGTGATCCAGTTCGTGGTTCCGTTCGCGATCCGGTTCGTGGTCCTGTTCGTGGTCCGTGAGCGAGAGAGAGTTAAAACCGAGGTCTGTTAGCTCCCGGTCCATATCCAGTCAGATCCAAATCGGTGAAAGGTAAAAACATGGCCGAACCCTCTTAAAACCCTATGATCCGAATTTGGACTTAAACATACAGAACCCTAAAACAAACAAGTACACAACCAACAAAGTTTAAGATCTCTAAAACCTAAAACTTAAAAATCGGTTGGTGTTTAGGTTGTTAGATTCCTTGAGAATTAAAACCAATTATATTATGAATTATATTTGGTTGTTTGCTGCTTGTTGTGATGCATAAGAACCTAGAAATATTATGTTGGTTAAAGATGTTCTAGGATATTAAAAACTGGATCATTCATGCATCATATTGAAATCGGTCCATGTATAAAGATAGGATCTATTCAAGCATAAATTGTTCATGTAAATTTCGGCTGCATGAATCATGTTCTAGGATTGTTAAAACTCAAAAACCGAATTTGATAAACTTGTGTTAAGGGTGAATCCGATTAAGCTTTTAGTAAAATTGTTAATTTTCTAAAACTAAAACTTTTGAAATCGGAAATTAAAACATTGGTTAGGATAAATTCCTAATTAATTTAGTAGTTATCTAAAACACCCTAAAAACAATATTTACTAAATCCTAGATTAAAAGGAAATTTAAGAAAAAGGAAATCCTATCTAGAAATAAGGAATTTGTTGCATGCATACATATTTAATTTTGTTGTCTTTGCATGCATGAATTTAAACCATATGAAATCTATAATAGGCAAGGGCATGTTTCGGTCTCAAATACCGCATGGCCCAAGGTATGTTTCGGTCTTAAATACCGCATGGCCCAAGGCATGTTTCGGTCTCAAATACCGCATGACCTGAATAAATATTTGTTGCATGATTCGATCTTAAATATCGCATGCTAACTATCGGTTGTCTATATTATATGCAGATGGCAAACCTCAAAAGCCTAGACTATCCCATCTTGCAAGCTTCTGGAAAGAACTACTTGGAATGGGTGAAAGACACCGTAATCCACCTAAGGTCAAATCGCCTAGCTGGTTGCATTGATGAGGAAGTTGAGAGCACTGACAAGAAAAAGAACAAGTGTCTCCAACATATGCACCATCACATTGCGGAGAGTCTCAAGAGCCAGTACCTCTTTATAGACAATCCACTCGCTATTTGGACACAGCTTAAACGCCGTTACGGGCACCAAAAGACGGTGCTCCTTCCAAAGGCCGAGTTCGATTGGAAAAACCTAAGGATCCAGGATTACAAATCCGTGGAGGAGTATAACTCTGAGCTTTTTAGGATTGTCTCACTCCTTAGGTTATGTGAAAAAGAGGTGACTGAAAGGGAACTGATAGAAAAGACCTTGTCTACTTTCAGCCCTAACAATAGAGTTCTTCAGCAACAGTATCGGCATCAAGGCTTTGCCGACTATGGGGCACTCATTGAATGTTTACTGCTAGCTGAGCAGAATGATGAGTTGTTGCTGATGAACAGTGCTATGAGACCTCCCGGTACAGCTCCATTACCGGAAGCAAGTAAGGTTGATTTGGGAAAGAAAACTACAATGGAGTCTAAGGAGCCAAAAGTGCCCCATGAGACCAACTACGTCCACAGAGAAAGACACTACGGCCAAGGCCGTGGTGGCAGAGGACGTAGTGGCCGTGGCGGACAGGCCGGCCGAGGAGGCCGCGGACGTGGTGGTAAGGGCCGTATGTCCTTTAAACCACATACCAAGGCCAAATCGGTCTGCCACAGATGTGGTATATCAAACCACTGGTCCAAGACTTGTAGAACTCCCAAACACCTCATTGATGCATACCAAGAAGTTCTAAAGAAAAATCCGGAAGCCAACTATGCGTACATCGATGATGAAGGAGACTTCGATCATGAGAATGACGACTTGCTAGAGACTTCCGATTGCCTTCAAGATGATGATTGATTTTCGTTTTAATGCGGTTTAATTTCAATGCTTTTATGCTTTATTTTCCTTTATTGTATTGGATGATTATTTAAATTTAAATGCAATGGTTCTTTTATTTTATAATTGTCCTATTAAAATACAAAATTATGTCCTATTTATAGAAATGGCCAAGGACATGAGTGAACTAGTGGTGGACAGTGGATCCAGCCACACTATACTAAGAGACAAAAGATATTTCATAGATCTCAAAATGAAAAGTGCAAATGTTAGTACAATTGCGGGTATAGCCAACATGATAGAAGGCTACGGCCAGGCTCACATTTTGTTGCCTAACGGCACACATATTGAACTAAGTGATGCCCTATACTCACCCAGCTCTAAGAGAAACTTATTGAGCTTTAAAGATATAAGATTAAATGGCTATCATGTTGAAACCAAGGGTGAAGGAACTAAAGAATTCCTATACATTACTGAAAATGTAAACGGCCAAAAGAAGGTCCGAGAGACTATACCCGCACTAGCCACTGGTTTATACCATGCTAAGATAAACATGATAGAAGCTAACATGGCTAAGCACAAAATGTTCACTGAACAATTCACTCTATGGCATGACCGGTTAGGCCACCCGGGTTCGAACATGATGCGTAAAGTGATTAAGAGTTCAAATGGGCACAACCTTAAAGAGAAAAAGGTTTTCCCTAAAAATCTAAATTGTGTAGCATGTGCATAAGGGAAACTAATCACAAGACTGTCACCAGTAAAAGTCACAAAAAAGACTTTACATTTTCTGGAAAGGATACAAGGTGATATATGTGGACCAATACACCCACCATGTGGGTCGTTTAGATATTTCATGATTATGATCGATGCATCAACCAGATGGTCTCACGTTTGCTTGTTATCCACAATGAACCTAGCATTTGCTAGGCTGTTGGCTCAAATCATAAGATTAAGAGCACACTTTCCAGACTTTCCACTTAAGACTATACGTCTAGATAATGCTGGTGAATTTACATCCCAAGCGTTTAATGATTACTGTATGTCCATGGGGGTGAGTGTGGAACATCCTGTGGCACATGTCCATACACAAAACGGATTAGCTGAATCCTTCATTAAACGTATACAATTAATAGCTCGACCATTGTTAATGAGATCGAAGCTTCCTGTGTCGGCTTGGGGACACGCGGTCTTACATGCAGCAGAACTCATACGCATCAGGCCATCTAGTGAACACATATATTCACCATCCCAACTATTATCGGGTCAAGAGCCAGACTTATCCCATCTCAAAACATTTGGTTGTGCCGTTTATACACCAGTTGCTCCACCACAGAGAACTAAGATGGGACCTCAAAGGAGGATGAGAATATATGTGGGATATGAGTCTCCCACCATAAAAAAGTATCTTGAGCCATTGACAGGAGATCTATTTAAGGCCAGATACGCGGACTGTCAATTCGTTGAGTCTGAATTCCCTACGATAGGTGGTGAGATCGGCAAGCTGGTCAAAGAATTAAAATGGAATCAAACATCCTTAAATTGGCAAGATCCTCAAACTCTATCATGTGATGCAGAGGTTCAAAAGATTATACATTTACAACAGCTAGCTAATCAATTGCCAGATTCCTTTGCTGACCCAAAGAGAGTAACAAAATCGTACATACCAGCTTGCAATGCACCAGTACGTATTGATGTTCAGAAGGAACACAATAAACAAGTTGCTACAGAGTCTAAACCACTTTTGAAACGAGGTAGACCGTTAGGTTCCAAGGATAAAAATCCTCGAAAGTCTAAAGGTGCAAAACAGACCGAGGTTCAGGGAATTATAGAAAAACCAGACATGGCCGCGGAAATAATTAATGTACCAGGTGAAGTTCAGGACGCTGAACCTCAAGAACCTGAAGGAATTGATAACAATGA
>NC_025685.1:22970159-22970804 GCF_000633955.1 Camelina sativa
CTATCCGATCCACACAACGGTAAGTCACAAACAGGTTATGTGTTTACGCACGGTAGTACGACGATCTCTTGGCGTTCGATGAAGCAGACTCTCGTGGCCACATCGTCAAATCACGCGGAGATCCTAGCCATCCATGAAGCCAGCCGTGAGTGTGTTTGGTTGCGGTCCATGACTCAGCATATTCGGACGGATAGCGGCTTAGAAGACAGCAAGGAAGCAACTGTCATCTACGAGGACAATACGGCTTGCATCGCCCAGCTCAAGGACGGATACATCAAGGGAGATCGGACGAAGCACATACTGCCGAAGTTCTTCTTCACACATGAACTACAAAAGGCCAGAGAAGTTCAAGTGGTGCAAGTACAATCATGCGACAACTCAGCCGATCTCTTCACAAAAGCATTGCCGACATCGACGTTCAGGAAGCTCACGCACAAGATTGGGATGCGGAGACTTCAGGACTTGGAGTGATGTTTGGATCAGGGGGAGCAATGTGTGCTGTACTCTTTTTCCTTCACCAAGGTTTTGTCCCATTGGGTTTTCCTGGTAAGGTTTTAATGAGGCAGCATCCCCTAAGCACATTGCAGCGATCCCATCCAACATGGCACGGTCATCTCGTCCAAGGGGGAGTGTTGTAAAACACTT
>NC_025685.1:22971416-23038445 GCF_000633955.1 Camelina sativa
CAGCTCAAGGAAGGATACATCAAGGGAGATCGGACGAAGCACATACTGCCGAAGTTCTTCTTCACACATGAACTACAAAAGGCCGGAGAAGTTCAAGTGGTGCAAGTACAGTCCTGCGACAACTCAGCCGATCTCTTCACCAAAGCATTGCCGACATCGACGTTCAGGAAGCTCACGCACAAGATTGGGATGCGGAGACTTCAGGACTTGGAGTGATGTTTGGATCAGGGGGAGCAATGTGTGCTGTACTCTTTTTCCTTCACCAAGGTTTTGTCCCATTGGGTTTTCCTGGTAAGGTTTTAATGAGGCAGCATCCCCTAAGCACATTGCAGCGATCCCATCCAACATGGCACGGTCATCTCGTCCAAGGGGGAGTGTTGTAAAACACTTGTGGACTCTATAGAACGGCCCGCTCACAGTCCGTTAGGACATGGCCTTTCGGCCCATGTACCGGTCCGCGCATGTACGGCCCATCGGCTATTGCTTTACGGCCCATGGCCATTGCTTTACGGCCCATGGCCATTGCTTTACGGCCCATGGCCTATCCTATGTACTCGTTTGGTTTATGGGCTTTAGCCTTTGTACTCCTATTATATATACTTGTAAACCTCGACATTCATCAATAAGACTAAGAGATTTCGCTCCCTAAATCCTCTAGTTTACAACATTTATAATATTAGTAACCATTTTATAGTAATAATAATAATGTTAAAATTTGTTGTTTATAATAATCAAACTATAATTTTTTATGGTTGAAAATGTTTTTAAAAGATTTAGTTGTATATATAAGTTATAAATGTTCTACCTATATAGAGATATAACAATTTCCCAACGCTGTATAACATTCACATTTATAATGGGTTATAATAAAACTCAATTCGGAAAGTTCGAAAATGGTGTCATTCCAAAAATTTAATAAACCAAATATGCCTTGTAATAATTTTATTAAGTTGTAAGGCCAACAACAACAACAAAGGAAAACCAATAGCAATTATTATTCTCGATGGATTCCAAAGAATAGGATCTTTTATTTAGTGCTTGAAAGAAAATTAAAACTTAAAATTCCAATGATCCAATGACCGATTCATTCTCTCACTTCTTCTTGTAAGTAGCCCCATTGCCTCCTTCTACCATCCCTGCAATAGCCGTCTTTGCCTGTGCCATAATCTCACCCTTTGTGAGATTCTCCTGTTTTATGTTGACAACCTTGATGTGATCCAAACAAAGTTTCTTGGTAGCAGAAGCATTATCTAGAGGAACATTTGAATCACTGGTTGATCGCTTGGAAGAAGGAGTGGTAGACTCAGAAGCTTCTTCACTACTTATAAGTAGTAGGGTTACCTAAACAGAGATTCAATCAACTAAATTTTACAAAATCATATTATAAGATAATGTTAAATTGTCCATACCTGATCACCGGTGCTATCATCAGTTGGATTATCTCCACCATGAGACAGCTCAGTCACATCATCATCGTTAGTACCATCCTTGGAAAGAACTTTTGAAACCTTGTAGGTATCCAACTCATTCCACAAGTTGTCGTTTTCAATGCTTACCAGAAACTGGTAAGTTTTCCCAACCAAATTCCTGATAGCTGCTGGCAAATTTTCTGGATCTTCCATCTGTAAAGATTTTTTTTTTGATAGCCCTTTAAATATTTATCACATTTTACACAGCTAAAGAACAATTGTCTAACTAAAAACATATTACCTCATCAAAGGGTCCTTCAATTAGACTGTTAGCGGTACAACCAACAATCTCAACAGCTGGGCTATCGAAAAGCATTAATTTCATCTGTCCTGTTTGATCCATCACCTTGACATGTGTTTTGAACCTAAACGATTTATGTATTAGAGTGATAATGGATTACATATTAAGGATATGAGTAGTTTGCTTTAATACCTTGCTAAGATATTAGTCACTTGTGCATGGCAAGTATCACACTGCCACTTCTGTTTCTTTGTAACAGATGCATTTCCATTAGTAGTAGACTTCATCTTGGAAACCTTCTTATTACACTTTTTACATGCAATGTAGTACCACGCCCAGTCACAGTCTATGGCGTAAATAGTACATATCAGCTTAACCTTACCAACCTACAATCAATGAAAAATCTTTACTTGTGTACTTCACACACGACATATAAATCTATTAGATTAATTAAGTCCATAATGTTCACAGTGATACCTCAATCGAGTTCAAGATATCTTGGATGGTCCCATTCACATGTTGAGCGTAGAATTCTCCATTATTTGCTAACTGTAGCTCACATTTTGGTTTGCTCTCAAGTAAAGTGAGAGCAAGACCATCATTTGGCAACCTAGACAAACAAAGATTCAAGTTATTAATTTCTCAAAACTGTATAACTACTATATAAATACAAAAAAAAAACATAATTACTTATACTTACTTATTCTTGAACTCGACAATCTGATCATACTCTGGATTTATTGTGAGTTGTGAGGCATTGAAAGCATTTGCTATTGTCCTTACATCTACGATAGCAGTTTAAAAATAATTTAGTCAAAACTTGATAGGAAAATTTCCACTGGTTCATTTATGCATAGACACGTACCATTGTAGATTTTGATTTTAGCAAATCTCAGAAGACAAATCACCATTTCCACATCGACGTCTTGACATGCAGCGTAGATTTGATCAGCAAATGATCCCCATAAAGTACATGTTAACCTTACATCACTGTGTTGAAAGAATAACAAAAATTTTACATGAACAAAAGTTTTCATCTAAAGATCGCCATTTAAAATGTTATATACCTCTCATCCCTGAGTTCAACATCAATCTTTTTTGCTGGCTTGTTGTTAACATCTATTGTCTCCATTGCACCAACATTAACCACTTGACCAACAATGTATGTGTTAACAAATAAACGGATTTGTCAGAAGACACATAAACTTTTGAAGAGATATTTAAAATTTTTATGTTATTCATACGATTACCTATTAGGAAGTTTGGGTTGAGGTTCCCGGATATTACATAATCAAATCGGGAAAGAGATATGTATGGCTCGTCAAAGAGAGGTTCTATCCTTGCCACAACGGTTTGAGTCATGAAACTCATCTTGTATTGATGACCAGTTGGTTTGAATTGGCCACCGGCAAAACTTAACCCGAAATTTTCAACAGATCTCCATTCTCCTTGAGTGATCTTGTTCTCGAACCGATTCATCAGATTCTTTTTCACTGTAGCATGAATCATTGTTCCCTGAAAATGACATTGTTGTTAAGATAATATTAACTTGAATATTGTTTGATTTTGTACATAATAATAGTAGCTCTGTGTACTTACCTGAGCATCAGCGAGCACCATGTCAAATGATTCACCAAATTGTGTTGTATCTGTTCTCCATGTATGAAGGACACAGACTTGCACTTTCCAGGAAGTTTTGAAAGGCTTGACATCTCGGAGGAAAGCATAGGAAGCAACCATTGGAAGGTAAGTTTCTTAGTTTGGACTCGAGAATTGATGAATTTGTGATGATTTTACCGTATATGTTGATGAGATATTTATAGGTGATTCACGTATGCAAGCATAATATCTTTGATTCTTTTAATTTCCAATATTTTTTCGAATATTAAGGTTTGAGGTTAGGGAAGTTTGGATTTTTGTGATAATACTATGAGATTTTTTGAGATTATGATGGATTAAATCTTGGTAATTTGATGGATGAAGCGATGATTAAGGTAATTTGGTTTATTAGTTGGTTATGATTTGTATAGTTACCCGATCTTGATTGTTGTGGTGATGTAGTCTTAAAGTTTCGAATATTAAGGCTTGACATGGTGATATAGTCTTAAAGTTTCGAATATTAAGGTTTCAGTTTAGGGAAGTTGCGATTTTGTTAATAATACTAAGAGATATTTTGAGATTATGATGGATAATTTTAAGGTTTTTGTTTAATATCTAATGGGTCAGACTTTTTTTAGGCAGTGGATTTCATAGAAGCTGAATCAATCAGAGTCGAAGCCCAAAAACGTTGAATCTGAGTTATTTTTGAGAGAGGACGCGGATCCTTAATACAAATGGGTCGGATAATGTCGATTGCTTATTTTTGACAAAATTACCCCTTCCAATTTAAAAAAAAAACACTCTCCTTTACAACTAATTGAATGGCAATCTTGGAAACTTTTGGCAATGTTCTAATTTGTACTTCTTTTTTATATATATAGAGATACAGTTTTAAATATCAAATCTACTTTTTATTCATAATATTTTGCTTATATAGAAAAATAAATTTTATTAATATATTGAAAAGAGTAAAATAAAAATTTACGTAGTTTTTCAAACATGTGTGAAATATGTTATCATTGTGTAAAAAAATGTAATATTGATAAAAACCTGTGAATACAATTATACAAATGGGTCAACTGTGTTTTTCTTTACGCAAGGTCTCAAATAAAGTATACATTGTTTTAAGTAAAAGGAAAAAAATGTAATATAGATCAAAAACTCTGAATACAAAAATGGGTCAATTGTGTTTTTCTTTAAGCAAGCTCTCGAACAAATAAAATATTGTTTTTAAGTAAAAATGGAAAACTTCAAATGATTCCCAAATGCAATGATTCTTGTTATTATTGTTTGTGTTGTAGTTATTTGAGCACGAAGGAACAGAAGCATATGATTAGAAGAATAATTAAACAATGGTCAACAACCGCCGCACCACATGGCTATATTAAAGAATATCTCGTTACTTGACCCCCAAAAAAAAAAAAAATAGCCTAAAATTTTAGTTGAATTGGTACTTTGTTCATACCGTGTGAAAATGTTGTCAGACCTGAATAAATTTGACGTGTGAAGAAGATATTGAAAATTTCAGCCAAATATGAACTCTAGAACACATCATGGTACAAACTTTTGTCTTCAACTAGGTCTGGTCTGATGACATATACAGGTCTATCCAAGGATGTGCTACTTACTTAGAAAAACTAGTTCGAATCTCACTTGAATCACAATATGCTGGTTAGGTTAACAATTTAATTATTTTTTATATAAAAAATCTAGTTTATATGTCAAATATCAATATGCAAATAAAGGAAGTAATTAAATAAAAACACATTTGATCTCTTACAAGTTTCAACGAATGAGACTGATTACCCCCTTGTCAATGTAATTTCCGATTATAACATTTTCCTTTATTTCTACACATTAATGTCACTACTCCCTAATCTATACTACTATTCAACTAATAAATAATTTTCTTGCCTTTAAAAAAAAAAATCAAATAAAATTCAGCTGTGTAGTAGAACATGTGCATAGGTACCCAAAGACAAACACCTGTCCCAAATCTTCTTCTCTCTAATTCCCATCAGAACATATTCCAACAGCATCAACATCCAGTGGCGCAAATCAGAAAAGCTTAGTATCTTCGGCTTTCATTATTCCGGTTCTAAACCAAAAAACGGATCATACATCCGACTGAACCGACCAAGAGACGCAAAGCAAACCAGCAAGAGCAAAGTCATCTCCGAACTTATCTCGCAAATCCAGAATACTAATCAACTAAAGATAATAAATTAGAGCCCAAATTAGCATAACTTCACCGCACGGTGCCTTCTCGGGTTTGCCACATCGCATCTGCCTTATTGTCTCACTTCTTAGCCGGACTGACACCGAAAAATTGAGGAAGCTTTCAAGAACTTTGGCTTAAAGGGAATCCTCAAATCTCGGCCACCGACGTATACAGAATCCTCTCCAATAACCGGTAGACTCTAAACCCGACTCAACCGATAATCTCCGGATAGACTGGGAACTCCGACAAAGAGGTTGGGTGTAGCAGGAGGACGCAACCCTAGACTCAGATCCGAACCCTGAAGCTACGAAGAAAGCCACCGCAACAGCTGCGAACCACCACCATCAGCCGCAACAACTATGAAGAAAGCCACCCTGAGCAGCTGCGAACCACCACCATCGGCCGCCGGAAAGGAAACGAGCCGAGATCTCGCTCCAAAGCATCAACCGCCGCAATAGATGAGCCATTCCTCAGCACCGCCGGAGAAGAAGAGATCGGAGGACCAAACTACTACTACAATTGGAAAATAACACAAAAAGAAAAAGCAGAACCCTCTCACACCGCCGGCGAAGCCCTGATCGGCGGAGAGGCAAGCGAAATTCCGATGGCGGCGGCTGGAGACTAGGGTTTTGTTGTGTTTTCTCTTTTCTCAAAAGTAGACTCTTAGTTAATCATTCATTCTTTAATCTCAAGCAAGAATCATTATCTGAGCATAACCAAATTCTTCATCCTTTTTAACTTATAATTCTTTTTTTCTTTTAAGAACAAAAACAGAAAAAGCAAATAAAGTTAAATACTTCATCTCTCTACAGTTTTGTCTGTTTCTTTGTACATTTGGCCATGAATGAATCAATGATTGTTTCTTCTTCCTACCTTTGATCTAATCGTTTCCACAAAATCTTCTCTTGTCGCTTCTTTCTGATCATCCCCAAGAAAAAGAAAAAGGTTTAATTTTTTTGTGTGCAAGTGTTAAATCAGAGAAGGGGGTTTTGAGTATATAAAGCTTCTTACTTTGATCCAAAAATTCGAAGTGGAAAAATGGAATCATCGTTACCTTCACCATTTGGCGATCCAGCTCCTAATTTATCTGATTCGGAGCTCCGAGAAACCGCTTACGAGATCTTAGTCGCTGCTTGCCGGACCACCGGAAGTCGTCCGCTCACTTACACCCCTCAATCCCCCAAATCTGATCGGAGCAACGGTGTGACGACGGCGGGTTTATCTCCATCACCTTCGCTTCATAGATCTCTTACGTCTACAGCTGCTAGTAAGGTGAAGAAGGCCTTAGGGATGAAGAAACGAAACGGTGACGGAGACGGAGGCGGAGGAGCATCGTCTGGTCAACCTGATCGGAGTAAGAAATCCGTCACGGTTGGTGAGTTGGTTCGTGTACAGATGCGAATTTCTGAACAGATCGATTCAAGGATTCGTAGAGCTCTTCTTAGGATCGCTTCTGGTCAGGTATGTAAAAAGGTAGCATTTTGATATTTCCCGTAAGAAGAGTTGGGATTGAGCTTTGACATTTGTGGGTTTGATTGTAGCTTGGGAGGCGTGTGGAGATGATGGTGTTACCTCTTGAGCTTCTTCAACAGCTTAAAGCTTCAGATTTTTCAGATCAAGAAGACTATGAATCATGGCAGAGAAGAAACTTGAAGCTTCTTGAAGCCGGTTTGATATTATATCCTTGTGTGCCGTTAACTAAATCGGATAAATCTGTTCAACAGCTTAAGCAGATCATCAGGTCAGGTCTCGAGAGGCCGTTAGATACCGGGAAGATTACAGGGGAGACGCAGAATCTTAGGAGTTTAGTAATGTCTCTTGCTAGTCGGTCTGACAACAATGGGATTGGTTCCGAGACTTGTCATTGGGCTGATGGGTTTCCGCTGAATCTTAGAATCTATAAAATGCTCTTAGAGTCTTGTTTTGATGTGAACGATGAGTTGTTGATCGTTGAAGAAGTAGATGAAGTTTTGGAGCTTGTCAAGAAAACATGGCCTGTCTTGGGTATGGATCAGATGATTCACAACGTTTGTTTTCTCTGGGTGTTGTTTAATCGGTATGTTACAACTGGACAAGTGGAGAATGACTTGCTTGTAGCTGCTCATAACTTGATACTCGAAATCGAGAACGACGCAAAGGAGACGAATGATCCTGTGTATTCAAAGATCTTGAGTTCTGTTTTAAGTTTGATTGTGGATTGGGCTGAGAAGATACTTCTTGCTTACCATGATACTTTCAACATTGATAACGTCGAGACGCTTGAAACTACAGTTTCTTTGGGGATTTTGGTAGCTAAAGTACTAGGTGAAGATACTTCTAGTGAGTATAGAAGGAAAAAGAAGCATGCCGATTCAGGTCGTGATCGTGTCGATACCTATATCAGATCTTCTTTGCGTATGGCCTTTTCACAGGTTTGTAATTTTCCCTTTTTTTTTTGTTGATTGTATTTGTATTTGAGGCCATTTATGTAGTTTTGTTTTTTCTTCTACTGTTTGGTTGTGATAGACAAAGAGGATGGTGGAACATAGCAAGAAATCAAAATCCCGTCAGAACACTAGCAATCTTCCGGCTCTTGCGATTCTTGCAGAGGATATTGGTCATTTAGCTTTCAACGAGAAGGCTATATTTAGTCCAATCTTAAAGAGCTGGCATCCTCTTGCAGCTGGTGTGGCTGCAGCTACGCTTCATTCATGCTACGGAACTGAATTGAAGAAGTTCATGTCTGGTATTACTGAGTTGACGCCGGATGCTATAAGAGTACTCACCGCTGCAGATAAGCTTGAGAAGGATCTGGTGCAGATCGCAGTTCAAGATGCAGTAGATAGTGAAGATGGCGGGAAATCAGTTATTAGAGAGATGCCTCCTTTTGAAGCTGAAGTTGTTATTGGCAACCTTGTGAAATCATGGATCAAGACTAGAGTCGATAGGCTTAAGGAGTGGATTGACCGGAATCTCCAGCAAGAGGTATCTAACGACTTTAAAAATATTTCCTTTTTGGTTATGCCTTGAGAGTTTATTGATTGGTTTTGTAACTTTCTATTGCAGGTATGGAATCCGAGATCGAATAAACTTGGTATCGCTCCTTCTGCAGTTGATGTACTGAGGATGGTAGATGAGACATTGGAAGCGTTTTTCTTGTTGCCAATACTAATGCATCAAGTTTTACTTCCTGAGCTAACGTCAGGTCTCGACAAATGTATGCAGCATTACGTATCAAAGGCGAAATCTTCCTGCGGTATGCAGATTATTCAATTGTCTGGTATTTTGAATGATGAAGCTCATGCTTTGTTGATTTCTCACTTATGGATTTTCTTTATTTTCTTTAATGGAATTGATTAGGCTCGCGGAATACGTTTCTACCTGCTCTGCCCGCTTTAACAAGATGCACGGTCGGGTCGAGACTACATGGTGTATTTAAGAAAAAGGAGAAGCCAATGGTAGCTTCTCACAGGAGGAAATCTCAGTCAGCGTCGAGTAATGACTCGGCAGAAATAATTCAGTTCTGTTGCAGAATCAACACTCTGCAGTACATTAGGACGGAGATCGAATCATCGGGGAGAAAAACATTGAACCGTCTCCCAGATTCCGAAGTTGCTTCTTTGGATGGTAACGGTAAAGTCTTTGAACAGTCCATTGGTTATTGCTCGAAAGGAATACAGCAACTGTCTGAAGCAACTGCTTACAAGATCGTCTTCCACGATCTGAGCTACGTTCTCTGGGATGGTCTGTATATCGGGGAAGTTCCTTCCTCGAGGATCGAGCTGTTTCTTCAAGAGCTCGAACGGTGCCTTGAGATCATCTCCTCAACGGTTCATGACAGAGTCCGAACAAGAGTCATTTCAGACATCATGAGAGCTTCTTTCGACGGGTTCTTATTGGTCCTCCTAGCAGGTGGACCATCACGTGGCTTTACAGTTCAAGACTCTGCTGCGGTGGAGGAGGATTTCAAGTTTCTGTGTGATCTTTTCTGGTCAAATGGAGATGGTTTGCCTTTGGATTTAATCGAGAAGGTTTCGACGACGGTCAAGAGTATACTTCCGCTGCTGCGCACTGATACAGACTCTTTGATTGAACGTTTTAAAGCTGTGTGTCTCGAGAATCATGGTTCTGACAGAGGGAAGCTTCCACTACCGCCAACTTCTGGTCCGTGGAGTCCAACAGAACCAAACACACTTTTAAGAGTATTGTGTTACCGTTATGATGAGTCTGCTACTAAGTTTCTGAAGAAGGCGTATAACTTGCCCAGGAAGCTAACCTGAGAAACTATCGAGAGTTGGGAACTTGAAACAGGTGGTGATTTTAGTGGTATACGCCGGTTTAGTTTGAAATGTGGGATACTGTATTATTTTTGGTTAAGCGGCTAACCGTTTGGTATTGGCAAATTAAATTACTTGTACACAAGAAAGTAGAAAAACTTCAGTGAAATATTCGTCTTTTGTACTACTACTAATCAAAGCTTGTGGCCTTGTGGGCTTTGTAGTTTACACTTTACATGTTGTCAACTGTTATAGTTTTGTATATTTATATTTATTACCTTTGTTTTTCATCATTCTTTTTCAGTTTTATCTTTTTGACAATGTAAAATTTAATTGCTACAAATCATACTGTTCATTAGTTCATGTCATGAGCATCAGAAAATGATTATCGTATATCGAACTTTCCACAAATATACATGCGCCCAACGATCTAGTATTTTGTTAAAATTCGGTAGTGTTTTTTTTTTTTTAATTACATTGTAACCACATTTTTCAAACTTTAACCACACTGAAAAAGCTTCTTCAAATAACGCAATATCTTCGGTTGATTACTACGGTGCACTTCTTTGATTACCTCGATCGAGTGCTTCTCCATCCGTTACATCCTCATAATTGTTTTCATGACTAACTCCATATGACAATGATGTTGGTGGTGGAAGACATGGACTTTCAGCGAGATGGTCTTGATGAGGTGTTTGGATTTATGACATGTGGTAATTAGACGATACGTTTTTTGTGGACTAAATAGTTACATGGATCACCAGCATAATTAACCTATCTCTTTGTTTCCACCCAAGCCACACGCACTACAAGGTTCTTCAAGTTGTCTAGGAAATAAGGTGAGAGGATGTTGATGGCTCTCTGAGTCTGTGATAGTAAAAGGAGGATCTTCCCTGTTGGTACGGGATTCAGCACCCCCGACATACCGAGCTAAACCAGAAATACTAATTGATTAGTTAACCGGAAAACCGGTTAAAGGCTTGATTAGGTCAACAAGAAATCAGTTCGGCCAAAGTGTCACCTTGAAGAAGAAGGAGCCGACTTCCACTTCGGCACGGCGGCCGAATGAAGCAATGAGGCAGCTTTCCATATCTTACTTCATCCGATAAGGAAAGCGAATATATATTGTAATCTTAGAGCATGTATAAAGAGGGGGATACTTCTCCCTTGTAAGGTATCCAGAATAAAATACAATAATTGAGTTCTCCTCTTGTTCTTAGCAATAAACCCTAATTCTTTTGAGTTCTACTTCTTTACTTTCAATTCCAAGGCTTAGATCCATTTTCTAGAGAGATAACTTTATTGAATTTGTTTCCCTCCTTAAACAAATTCATTGTGGAAACCTAGTTCCTACATTCCCTCATGCAATCCAAATCGAGACGAAAATCACACACAATACAACGATAAAATATACTAGCTAGGGTTTTGCCACACCAATCACAAGCGTTGTTGGATTCATAAACAACGTTTCGGTCAAGCATAGAGGCAAGTGAGTACACCGTAAGAGGAGTATTGCCTTCGAATGAGTGGATATTAGTTTCGGAAAACCGAAGGGTGGTATAGAGAAGGTGGTTGGGGTGATAAGGATATCTCAGACGTAGCGGGACGATGTCAGTATGTCACAGCCTTCGTGGACCACGAGCTTGCAGATGTCGCAATAGTAATGCCAATCATTTCAGTTTTCGTCATCACTCTCGTCAATTGGTCTGCAACAAAGACATCTTGAAGGAAGAGGATTATCTTGGTGAGGATGAGCTGGATCAGAGAGACGGCATCTTGGTGCGAGATCTTGATATTTTCGTTGCAAGGAAGAGTCTAATTAATTAGGGGTTTTAAAACAAAATATATATTTGTAAAGTATGATTGTATGAATACGGATGTTACGTGTTATTTGAATTTAGTTATATAAAAGGAAAATTATATAGTGAATCAATTGTTTTTTTTAACGACTTATTAGTCGAGGTCTAGAAATAAAGCGGTGGGTTGTCAATGATTGTAGTATCCAATTTGCTGTCAAACATATATTTAATCATAGTGATTTGTTAATTAAAAATACATTAACGTTTATATCAAATTTAAAAATTATATTAGACATTTTGTTTAATAATGATATTCATATGAATCTTGATAGTTTCGAAATTCTTTAAACTGGATGTGCATGGAAGACAAGTTTTTGTGGAGACTTTTTACATTTTTGAAATCCGCATGCCGTGTGATTGTCAGATCATTAGAGACCTAAAAAATGAACTTTATTTCCAAAATTTGTTCCCACTCTCTTGTTTCACTTGATGAGATCGATAATTATGAATACATGAAAAGTGCTTGAGGCTCTCCGTCTAGTGATAAACAAAGACGAGAGTTTCCACTGAGACTTTTGAATGGTTGTGTAGTATTAGTGTGGACCAGACGTCCCGACGGTGCATACAAATATTTTGGTATGGGAAACATTTGGACGGTCGTATAGAGCATATATTATAGTATGCACGGGTAACATACTGCGATATGGAAATCACAATGGTATATGAAGTTTTTGAGGAGTGTAGTAAAAAAAATGCAGATCAACAATGAATTTATAATAGTGGAGCTTTATGCTCAAGTGCGCACTAATACACAACAATATACTATAGTTAATTAAATGCCAACTAGTCCTACTTTAGTCCGGTCATAAACATACTACACAACCATTCAAAGCATGAGTGAGAGGGAACTGATTATATTGCTCCTGTCAATATAAATAATCAGACAGTCTTTCGAGTAATCTAGAAAGAAATAATATTGTCTACATGGTCACATGATCTAGACAAATACCAAAAAGTATGGGAATGACGCTTACACTCATTTTTGATTCCTCCAACTATAACTCTTCTTCTGAAATTATTCCTCTCTAAGTCGTAGAATAAAATCTCGGGAGCATCCTTTTCAAATGACGACACAATACAGATTTCTCCTGCATCAGTGGTGCCGCAGATTGTCATTAGTTCGAGATTCCAGTATGAATCACAAAAAGAAGGAGAAAGAAGAGCAGTATTGGCCAACCAAATTTGCTTCTTAATATCATCAAGCACACACAAAATATAACTATTATCCTTGTTGACAGAAAATAAGGCTAATTTCCCTTTGTAGTTTATTAGTTTTACACGATCTAACTTCTCTTTTTCTTTTGATGCTTCAACGAAAAGTAACCGTTCATCCCCAACAGTATAAGTTTGCTGAACAAGAAAGAAACGGGTCAATTACAAAGCCCAATAGCTGACAAAAAACACAGGGGAGATTCGGCCCATTAAACTTTTTTAAAACAAGGCTTTATGATTTTGTCACGTGCCGAAAGGTTTGAAAAACAGAGCATCACACGTGCCGCCTCAAAATTTGAAATCACGACTTCAAAAAAAAAAATCCCAAAGGGTAAGAAAATAAATTAATTCCCAGAAAAAGAAAAAAGAAAAAAAAAACTGAAACCCTCTCTCTTCTCTCTCTTCTCTCTCTGGAGGAAGGAAGGCAACTATGGAAGCTATGCTTGTGGACTGTGTACACAACAGTCTTCGTCATTTTGTATACAAGAATGCTATTTTCATGTGCGAGCGTCTCTGCGCTGAGTTCCCCTCTGAGGTGCCCTCTTCCCTTCACTCTCTCTCTCTGATTTTATCTCTATTTCTTTCAAATTCTGTTCAATCGAAGCTGTTGGAATGGTCAAATAGAGATTTTTGGGTTTTTAATTCGTCTGGGTATCTTTGAATTCGTCGAAAGTGCATCTCTTTTTAGATTTCGAATTCGATAGCTTCACTGTGTCTTCTTCGAGATCGATTTTGGTTTCTCACCTTTTTATCCCTTTGCTTCGCGATCTGTGTATTGATTCTCGGTTCAATTCGTTTTTTTTTTTACTCTCTCTCTCTTGGGTTGAATTTGTTTTTATTAGTAGCTGTGCTCATTAGTCATTACTGGTTTTGGTCTTTAGAAAAATTGCAATTTGAGGTTTGCTTCTCTCTAGATTTCAGAAGTAAATGACTTTTTGTCCATATATGATTCCAAGTTTAAATTCTATTATCCTTGGCACTTAGCTATGAGTCAACTGTTACAGGAATTCTCTGGGCTTATCTCAAGTTTTGTTAAAATTTGGGTTTATAGAGCTTCAATAATAGCTGAGAAAGTATTTTATTCATTTAGCCTTCTTGTCTGGATAGTTTCAACATTCGTAGCGGTTTTCAAATTGTGAGCTTCAGGAAGCGTGTCAATAAAAGACTAGCCTTTGAGGCCTTCTTCTTTAATCACTTTCTGACTTTTCCTCTTATACAGGTTAATTTGCAGCTATTAGCCACCAGCTACCTGCAGAATAACCAAGCTTACAGTGCATATCATCTGTTAAAGGGTATGTGCCATGGTTTCTTGACTTGTTCCTTGTTACTTTGTTAGCCTTTTAGTCAGAATTTTGCGCCTTCTTTTGTTAGATTGTTTTTGATAATCTTTGTATTCGTTTTGATATGTAAAGGAACACAAATGGCTCAGTCCCGGTACTTGTTCGCGTTATCATGCTTCCAGATGGACCTTCTCAATGAAGCTGAATCTGCACTCTGTCCTGTTAATGAACCTGGTGCGGAGGTATTTAATGTTCTCTGGTATATTGCCTTTATAAGCTTATTGAATCTCATTTTACTAACACAGTGTGTCAGTATCTGGACCTTATTCATTGATTTAGTTCAGCTAAGATAACATCAGGCTTCTGGTTATTGTGCAGATCCCAAATGGCGCAGCAGGCCATTACCTTCTTGGACTGATTTACAAGTTTGTTTTTTGATTCTCTCTATGCAATTATTCTTGATTCTGAATGTCTTCAGTGAGATGATTTCTCATATATAATAGTGACCTTTCAGGTATACGGATAGAAGGAAGAATGCTGCTCAACAATTTAAATTGTCTTTAACAATAGACCCTCTACTTTGGGCCGCATATGAGGAATTATGTATACTAGGTAAACAGAATACCTTTTCTGCATACTTGGCTCATTGGCTATGCTTCTCTAACACTTTTCTTTCCGTTCAACTTCTTCAGGTGCTGCTGAGGAAGCAACTGCAGTTTTTGGTGAAACAGCTGCTCTCTCCATTCAAAAGCAGTACATGCAACAACTGTCAACTTCCCTCGGCTTAAACACGTACAATGAGGAACGTAATTCGACTTCTACTAAAAACACGAGTTCTGAAGATTATAGTCCAAGGCAGTCTAAACACACACAAAGCCATGGCCTTAAAGATATCTCTGGAAATTTTCATTCTCATGCAATTAATGGAAGTGTTTCGAATATGTCATTCTATAATACGCCTTCGCCAGTGGCTGCACAGGTAATGCCACACGATTTTCATACTCCATTTTTTTTATCACACATTCTTTAGTACTTTGGAGGTTTAATGCATCATGGGTATAAATCTCACAGTGTATGCATCTGTTATTTATATCTCTTATGCCAAAAGAATGGTTTCTTTAATCTTGACTATTTAAAAATGGGGTCTTGATTCTGTTTTTGTGTCTCTGGTTTGGCACTTAATTTTTATCAGCCTTTATAGTTATCTGAAATGGTTTATTTGTATTTTTGAAATTGTAGCTGTCCGGTGTAGCTCCTCCACCACTTTTCCGGAATTTTCAGCCGGCTGTTGCAAACCAAAACTCTCTTATTACTGACAATTCTCCAAAGTCCACAGTAAACTCGACTCTTCAAGCACCCAGAAGAAAGTTTGTAGATGAAGGAAAGCTACGTAAGGTAGTATTTACATATCTGTACTGGTCTACTTAGTTTTCACATATATGTACTGGTCTACATAGTTTTGAACATATTGGTTTTCACTTTACTCTTTAAGTCTGATTTGTACTCGGGATGAAATTTTCTCTATCATCTTTCTCACCGTGAGTGCATGTCTCTTTTGTTTGCAGATTTCTGGCAGGCTATTTTCTGATTCTGGTCCACGACGGAGCTCGAGACTGTCTGCGGATTCAGGGGCAAACACTAATTCAAGTGCTGCAACAGTAAGCGGAAATGTAAGCAACGCTTCCAAGTATTTGGGAGGTTCTAAATTGAGTTCTTTAGCACTTCGTTCTGTAACACTTCGGAAGGGACACTCCTGGGCGAATGAAAACATAGATGAAGGTTATTACATTCCATGCACTATATCACTATTTTTGTTTGAAATCTGGCCTGTTGTGATTATTATCATGCCTTCTGTTTTGGTGTCGGCATAATAGTAATACCCAAAGCGTTGTCATTCTGATTGGCTAGGAGTTCGTGGGGAACCTTTTGATGATTCAAGGCCTAATACTGCCTCAACGATTGGTTCTATGGCCTCCAATGATGCTAAATTCTGTGATCAAGAAGACGAAACAATGTTGACTGCGGGCACAGCAATGAGTGCCCAAAGAATCACAATTGGTGTTTCGGAAATTTTAAGCCTCCTTAGGATACTTGGAGAAGGGTGTAGACTTTCGTACATGTACAGGTGTCAGGTAGACATATTGTTGTTCTCTTGAATAATGCAAGGTGAGGTGAACTTATATAGGCTTATTTATTGTGTTCCTCTGCTTCTGGATGGTTCAGGAGGCACTGGATATGTATATGAAACTTCCACATAAGCATCATAATACAGGATGGGTTCTTTCCCAGGTAAATTAGTGACTCTTTTCTCTTTTAGACTGTCATATATGGATACAGCTTAGACATGTTTTATTTGGACAACCATTGTAGGAGCTATGTTATTCAGTTTTTTTGTTGTTGTTGTGTATATACACTTTTTGTAACGACTAACTTGGACAGAAGTTTCCAACGAGATCCCCTGTGTGAGTTTTAGTCTGGTGCCCTGTGATAGTTATTGTTGGAGGTTTATATACATCTAGTATTGCTATCAAATGCAGGTCGGGAAAGCATACTTTGAACNAAGAAGACGAAACAATGTTGACTGCGGGCACAGCAATGAGTGCCCAAAGAATCACAATTGGTGTTTCGGAATTTGTAAGCCTCCTTAGGATACTTGGAGAAGGGTGTAGACTTTCGTACATGTACAGGTGTCAGGTAGACATATTGTTGTTCTCTTGAATAATGCAAGGTGAGGTGAACTTATATAGGCTTATTTATTGTGTTCCTCTGCTTCTGGATGGTTCAGGAGGCACTGGATATGTATATGAAACTTCCACATAAGCATCATAATACAGGATGGGTTCTTTCCCAGGTAAATTAGTGACTCTTTTCTCTTTTAGACTGTCATATATGGATACAGCTTAGACATGTTTTATTTTGACAACCATTGTAGGAGCTATGTTATTCATTTTTTTGTTGTTGTTGTGTATATACGCTTTTTGTAACGACTAACTTGGACAGAAGTTTCCAACGAGATCCCCTGTGTGAGTTTTAGTCTGGTGCCCTGTGATAGTTATTGTTGGAGGTTTATATACATCTAGTATTGCTATCAAATGCAGGTCGGGAAAGCATACTTTGAACTAATCGACTATTTAGAAGCTGAAAAAGCATTCCGTCTTGCCCGCCAGGCTTCTCCTTATTGCTTAGAAGGAATGGATATATACTCTACGGTCCTCTACGTAAGTGTATTTTTCCTGGTTTCTAAACATACAGTCTCATCTGAGTCTGTGATGAAACTCAAACGTTGACAATTTGCTTTAGGTTGAGGAAAGGTTGAAAATTCCTGGAAAAAAATCCCATGTATTGTAATATATTCATCCAAAAAAATATATATTTTTTGCAGCATTTGAAGGAAGATATGAAGCTGAGTTACTTGGCTCAGGAACTAATATCAACCGATCGCCTAGCTCCCCAATCTTGGTAATTTTTGTCTAAGTTCTTTTTCTGATTAATGTTTTAATATACTGTTAGTGATTTGGACACATAAGCGAACTATCGATTATGTAGGTGTGCTATGGGGAATTGCTATAGCTTGCAAAAGGACCATGAGACCGCACTAAAGAATTTCCTGCGAGCTGTTCAACTGAATCCAAGATTTGCATATGCTCATACTTTATGTGGCCACGAGTAAGAAAACTTCTATCGATTTGATTGTACAATGTGCTTGATGAATAAATGNCAGGTAGACATATTGTTGTTCTCTTGAATAATGCAAGGTGAGGTGAACTTATATAGGCTTATTTATTGTGTTCCTCTGCTTCTGGATGGTTCAGGAGGCACTGGATATGTATATGAAACTTCCACATAAGCATCATAATACAGGATGGGTTCTTTCCCAGGTAAATTAGTGACTCTTTTCTCTTTTAGACTGTCATATATGGATACAGCTTAGACATGTTTTATTTTGACAACCATTGTAGGAGCTATGTTATTCATTTTTTTGTTGTTGTTGTGTATATACGNTCCTAATAAACCCGAGTTCATCTGTCATAATGTCTTATTTAGGGACAGCTCTGCATGCCTTAAAGGTTATTTTATTACTTTCATTTTGTAAGGTCTACAAGAAAAAACAAGCTTTAAAGAATGACTAAATGTTTTTTCTTGTTCTGTGTGAACAGAGAAGTGAGGAAGCACTAGAGATAATGGAGCAAGCAATAGTAGCAGATAGAAAAAACCCACTTCCAATGTACCAGAAGGCTAACATACTTGTCTGCTTAGAAAGATTAGATGAAGCTCTAGAAGTTCTTGAGGAGCTCAAAGAGTATGCACCTTCAGAGAGCAGCGTTTACGCTTTAATGGGCAGGATCTATAAGCGGCGAAACATGCACGATAAAGCCATGCTTCATTTCGGTCTCGCTTTGGATATGAAACCGCCTGCAACTGACGTTGCTGCAATAAAGGTTTGAGTCTTTCAAAAACACAACAGAGTCGTCCAGTGACGGTTTCTAAATTTGAATTATTTTGAGTCTTGAGAAAGGGATTAATAGCGTAATAATGTTTGTCTAAAACAGGCTGCAATGGAGAAATTGCATGTTCCGGATGAGATAGACGAGAGCCCATGAAACCATTGCTGCTCCAAGGAACCTTGAGTTTGAATTAATGTGAAACCGTTGCTGCTCCACGAACCATGGGTATAAATTATCTGTGCAAAGCCTAGCTCTTTTAGGGAACTAGTTGAATTTTAAATCTTTAGCTTTGGTACTAAACAGTAACACAGCCACAAGAGCTTACCACATGACATGACTTGAGTAATGTATCATGAGTTAAGCTGTATGTTGTCCATAACTACTTATTTGCAATATATAAATTTTCCACATGGGTATGTTTGTTACGAACTCTTTGTCTTTACATATTTTTTCTTCTGGTATGTTCAATTTCAATGATATGTTTATATTGTGAACAGTGTTAAAAAGTTAAAAAGCGTTAAACTAATATATTATATTCTGTAGATATTGGTAAACGTTCTCAGAAAATCTTTAATAAACGTCTACTGGAATAGCTGACAACGCGTTTGTAGAAACGTTTAAGATCGCAAAGATTGCATCCGAAACCATTTCGCGAAACTCACGATTAAGCCTTGTTGTGATTTGAAAACTAAAGACAATATAAGTCTCGACGCTTGTGTGCTAACACCACAACAACCAAACCACTTTTGATTATTTTTTTAAAACAAAATGCAGTTCACGTTTGACTATTTCAATTTGTATATATGTGAAGCCGATATTCCCGAGACTTCACTTCAATTTGCAAAAAACAAGGGATAATAGTTAGTCTCGATGCTTTGCGTGTGTTAGAAACACTAAACACAACAGCAACTAATTGTTTCAATTATTATTTAACCACGATATTTAAACTAATATTATGCTCATCTGCTAAAGCTTGTGAACCCCTCTTCATGTCTCAGTCTTACTTGTGCTACCTCCTCCTTGCTCTTTGTAAGCTTTTAACCTTTTAGCATCTTTTGCAAGTCTACCTTTCTTTTTCTTTCTCGGCCTTTTCTTAGTGTTAAGGAGCTTCCTGTCTATACCAAAAAGTTTGTAGTAATGCCAAGCTTCATTGGCACTAGCTATGAGTTCGCCTGTTGCTTCATCATTGTATGCCAAAAAAACTTCGAAACCTCTTTTTCGAACAGAATGAATGATCTTCACGAAGTCTTTATTGCCTGTCACAACAAGGGTGGGACAAGGGGGCATTTTATCACACATATATTGAAGAAGTGCCACCTTTGCAGCATTGTCCGCTGTGTCTTTCTCTGAAAAAATTATTAATGTAATGAATTACGTACTAAACTGAAAGAAAAAATAAACTAAAAAGACAAGGTCGTAAGAGAGGTTGTTACCTTCCGATTCCGATCGTGGTACATGGACTAAGTTTATATTGTCTTTCTCTTGCTCCTTCAGATATTCATATTTTACTGTGTTGAAATGACGTTTATCTCCTATCCCCACAAACCCCGATACAATAAAATTCTTCTTCTTAAGAAACTCAACGATATGTGGATATAATAAACCTAAATCTTGAGCTTCATAATAACTTGGGATTGGACAGTTTTCCCAATCCCAAAGTATATATAAGAGGCGAGATTGGGTATCAATGGAAGGCAACCTTACAGATTTACCTCTGCAACAAAATAAAAAGAAAGAGAGTTTTAGTTATGTATGGTTACAAAAAAAATTAATAGATACTTATAATAGTTGTTTATTATGTATCCTTCTATACTTTTATTAATCATATTGGATGAAGAAAAAGAAAAAAAATTACTTGGTTTCACGATCTTTCTTCTTTAAAACGTTCAGAAGTTTCCCACCAACTGCTTCTCTGATTTCAGCACCCCTTGCATCTATGGTTAGTTTGGACCCTTGACAATTAAAAATTAAGATAAATCAGTTTTAACGAAAAAAAGATCAAACAAAAGCAATAAATATAAATTTTCTTAAAAAATATAGAACATTTGTTAGAATTAATAGAAGTTTACACGAAAACTCTATAGTATTGGTTTTCATATAGATTAGAGGAGTGAGAAGCTATTCCTTTTTTTACTTTTCCGCTAAACTTGTATTTTGTTCCTCATATCTTTTGTGTTCTCTTACAGAGAGACATCAATTGGAGTAGTTTACACTTAGAGGAGAATAAGAACCAATAGAAATAAGAGCGAGGAATTAATAAGAGCAAAGAATTAAGGAAGAGCAACTCATACGTAGACAAAGAGACAAGAATAATCCATGTCTAAGGATAAATAAGAGCAAGCGACTATGTTGACAAGAATAAGATTACCTTTGGTTGCAGACATTGACACCACCAACTTGAGTGTGGCCGGCGACTTTCTTCAAGATGATCAGGAAGATTAAATTTTAGTTTGCAGCTTTTATAAAATTAGGTTTTTCTTTCTGGATTAGGTCTTCCTTGGGCCAAAGTGATTAGTGTTTGTTAAATTGTCTAAAACCGAATTAATTGACAAACCGAACCCGAAAATTATTAATGGAAATGTCTATACCATAGATTAATGGAGTACGTGAGATCGATCCAACGGTTGAGAAAACAGTTTCTTAATTTACGTCAGATCAGACGGCTGGCATAGTAGTTTCTAGGAGTACATGCCAGGGCAGATCTAACCCTAGCTAGATAGTCTTTCATCGGCAGCCACAGAAAATAACCCTAACTCTGCTCACTTTTGTCCATGTCTTCCCCGATCAACGAATTTGCCGGTAAGATTCAACTCTCTTACTCAATCAGTCTGTGTTTTCAGTAACTGAATTTGTTCTTAATTGATTTTCTCATCAGAGGCGGAGACGGGCGTCTGCCTCCTTCTGGGACGTCGTGGATTGCGAAATTCCTAATGATCTCTCTCTTGACGTATCGTGGTAAAGTGTCAATCCGTGCCTCTCTCTCTTTTTACTTGTACGTACGTGCAAGACGTAATAAGATGCTAGCAATCTGTATGTTTTTTTTTTTTTTTAAACTAGATACCATTATATTAAGCTTCTCAAGAGTAGTTGTACAGTACAGGATATGTCATATAGCCAAAGTTTTAATAGCTACAACACATGGTCAGATAAAAAGCTAATTGAGTCATTATGGAGTTTGGAAATGAGTGAACCAAAGGCAAAGGTAGGTGTCTTGTAGTGGATTCCTTGTGAACTGATTAGCTGAACTGGACCGATCCATCCACAATAGCTTCCTCCGGAGCGTTAGTTGTATTTCCCTTTGTATCTGGAGTTCAGTATGCATGGGAGGTTGTGGAGTGAAGTCTGGAGTTGCGTTCCCGCCAGAGGTAGTATATGAGTGCTTGAAAGATGAGTTTACATATTGAATTTAACCTCCTATTTGTGGTGGGAGCCTTAATCCAACTGATGAGACCTTTGAACGTAGAATTTGATGGAGGGGATAGAGTAGCAAAGAAAGCCGACCAAACATTCCTGGAGTAAGGACATTGAAAGTACAGGTGATCTCTTGATTCATTACCTGACAAACAGAGAAGACAAAAAGGAGGAACAGGTAGGCTCCAACGAGTGAGTCTATCCCTCGTAGTGAGTCGATCTTGAGCAGCAAGCCACGTCATAAACGCCATTTTAGGTATTCTGTCCTTGAACCAGACTTGCGAGGACCATGGAACTGTAGGTCCTGGCGGGTGTAGATGCTTCCATGTTCGCATTGAGAAGAAAGATCCTTGAGTTTGGTCCGGACTGAGATTCCAATGTAAGACATCACTACCGGCCACGTCAATCTGTATGTTGAGTTAATTACTTGAGTAATGTATCATTAGTTAATCTGTATGTCGTCCATACCTACTTATTTGCAATATATGTATAAATTTTTCCACATGGGTATGTTTCTTTTGAACTCTTTACTCTATCTTATATGTCTTTTACATATTTTTGTTTTGGTATGTTCAATTTAAATGTTATCTTTTTTTTTAATTGAGAACAGAGTTTAAAAATATGGCAATTAAAAAGTTAAAAATCGTTAACTAATTTATTTTGTATTTTTTTTTTCTGCAAATCAAATATATTATATCATTAAGAGTTTTACAAGATACATAAATCACTAGTATACAACCGCTGACACAAATAAAGGAAATTAAACTTAATTCTGGTAAAAAAATGGAATTGACCATGCTTGCCAATCCGAAGTCTTATAGGCTAACAGAAACAATCTATTATATCTCTCTTTAACATACCAGCTATCATCATATAGATGAAAATCTAAAATGCTTTTCGCATTACTTTAGTTAAAAGAAAAAAACAGAATTGTTGCTTCAAATGATTCATACTCTTGTATTTTGAATCTCAATAAGATATGCTGAAATCGCCTTACGCAACGTTGCCAATTAGTGATTATGAACGCTCTTTTCGCAGAAGAAGAATTTTCCAACCAAGTAAAAGAGATAACATCATTGTCACAGTCACATCTTTTTCCTTTCCATCACGCTCATATCTTGTTTGGGTTTATAACAAAGACAAATTAATTTAATAAAATGAAGAACTCGTGTAGGTAGAAGAAAGACTTCCGTCCATGAAAAGTGATCACCATCATCATTCTCAAAGAAAGTTTCCACCTTAGACGTAGAACTATATATTCCACAACTCATATAAACAATTGACTAGATGAAATATTTCAACCAGGTAATAAGAAAGCATCACCATCATCTAACATCGTTATCGTCAGATCTCGAATTTTGATTCCATCAAGTTGACTGATTCCTCCATCGATTCCGGGATCAAAAACTCATGTAGAACCTCCATACCATTGGATAAGAGGACATTCACCGGTTAATACCCGGAAACTCTGCCGGTAGTGAGTGAACACTCCAGAAACAAACTTTCTATAAAGAAAGACATCATGATTCCTTTGAATCGACATTATATGGAAGGAACAACAACTGAGATGAGATGAATTTGTTATAGTGATTAGTGAGATCACAATGAATTGACAGAATAACCAAATCAAGGATGGATCCAATGACGTGGCTAGAGTCTGTTTACAAGATGACGGACCCAGTCCCTGAAACATCATCGACGCGAAGAGGCAATTTTCGTGGATTTGATAATCTGGATTTGCCAGTTTTAGTTACTGAAAATCTAAAATTGTACAATAATTAGACGAAGTACAAACAACTGAATAAGGCAAGCGATGGTGGCTTGAACAGAAGCAAATGTCGATGTAACTCTGTGTTTATTATCAAGAGAGGATGTTACATATATAGTATTACACTCAACTGTAATCTACGATCTAGAAAGATCCCCGCTACCATCCTATACAATCATCTATCCTTTAGTTACGGAACAACTAAGACTTAGCACAAATATGCTCTGTACTTATATCGAATATGCCCTTCGTAGTAAACCGGTAAAGAACCAGTTTAAACCAATGTTAAACCTCAATACCCCCCTCAAGCTGGAGCATACAGATTGTGATTGCCCAGCTTGCTCCAAAATCTCCAAAAACCATCCCTCCCAATCGGCTTCGTTAATATGTCAGCAAGTTGATACATCGTGTTAACATGATGCAGAGTAATGTTGCGTGAGACCACTTCATCCCGAACAAAGTGACAATCATTTTCAATGTGTTTTGTTCTCTCATGAAACACCAGATTCGTAGCTATATGAATCGCTGACTTGCTGTCACAACGAACTACCATCGGTTGTGTATGCAAAACTCCTAACGTGCGTAACATTCGTTTCACCCATAACAATTCCTGGACAAGATCTGCCATAGCACGATATTCTGCATCAGCTGAAGATCTGCTAACTATCTTTTGCTTTCTCGTTTTCCAACTGATCGGTGATGTTCCAAGTTGAACAAAATAACCTGTGACAGAGCGTCTGTTCATAGGATAGCCAGACCAGTCTGAATCACACCGTCCTGTCAGTTGAAAGTCATTATCTGATCTCAACAATATGCCTTGACCTGGATCCGATTTCAAGTACCTGACAACACGTAAAGCCGCCTGCCAGTGATCTTCTCGCGGTTCTTGCATAAACTGTGTCAAGACATGAACTGAAAATGCCAAGTCAGGATGTGTGACACCCAAATATATGAGACGACCCAGGAGACGGGGATATGGTTTAGGATTCAGCATCAGTGGCAAGGTTGACCGTACTAACCCATGATTCTTCTCTAAGGGAAAATCTGCAGGTTTGGCTCCAAGATAGCCTGTCTCAGAGATGATGTCAAGCGCATATTTGCGTTGACACAGATAAAAACCCGATGCATTCCTAGCAAACTCTATGCCAAGGAAAATTTTCAATTCTCCCAAGTCCTTCATGTGGAAACATGCGGACAAGTATTCTTTAAAAGCTTGCGTAGCTTGCTCACAACGGTCCATTATTATCAAATCATCTACATATACCAGAATATGTAATCGTGTTGTACCTTTTTCGTATGTGAATAACGAGTAATCGGAAGTGGCCTGAACAAAACCATATGCGAGTAAAGCTGACGAAAGCTTCGCGAACCAGCAGCGGGGGCCCTGTTTCAAACCATACAGTGATTTTCGAAGTCTCAACACTTTGTTCGGATCAGCAGATTCATAACCTGGGGGCATTCGCATATATACTTCTTCATCCAAATCACCGTGAAGAAAAGCGTTGTGTACATCCATCTGATGTACCAACCAATTATTTTTGGCAGCTATATCCAAAAATAACCTAACAATTCCCATTCGTGCAACTGGTGAGAAAGTCTCTCCATAGTCTTCACCCTCGATCTGCTTGTTGCACAAACCTCGCTTTGTACCTCTCAATTATTCCATCTGATCGAAACTTTACCTTGAAAACCCATTGACTGCCAATGGCCTTTTTCCCTGGAGGCAAATCCTCTTCACTCCAAGTCTGATTTTCCTCCAGAGCTCCATATTCATTTCCCACTGCATTCCGCCATTTATCCTCCTTTATTGCTTGCTTGAATGACCGTGGCTCAATCTCTGAAATAATTGCTGCTACATAAGTTGTATATTTTTCAGAGAACCGATGACTAGTATCATAATCAGCAATTGGATATACCACATCAACATTCGCTTCTTCCTCGATCTGCGTCGGAACTGGCTTTACCACAAAATCCTTTAGACGCACTGATGGTGTTTTCTTGCGGTGACCTTTGCTTAGCTGTTGTTCGACAGCCGCACTTTCAGTTTCTAGAGATGATGAGGATGTCGAAGCAATTGCCCTACTTGTACTGGGTTGTCAATCCGGTTGGGCCTGTATTGGATCAATAGGAGGCCCACTTTGCTGTCTTGTTTTGATATGTGGAATCGGTATCGAACTGGGCCGTGAGTGTTGGATCAAATCTTCATCCATGACAATCCCCTCAGCAATTGGATCCCATAGTGGTTGTCCTTCTTCCTCCTCATCAACTAAAGGCAAAGACGTGACTGGAAAGTAAGGAAACTTTGTTTCCGAGAACACCACATCCCGTGATACAAAAAATTCCAATCGTTCAAGATCAAACACTCTCCAACCCTTTTTACCGTGTGGATAACCGACAAAGACACACCGTCTACTTCTCGTCGCAAATTTGTCACCCCCGATCGACTGATTGTGTGCGTAGCATAGACTACCAAACACTCGAAGATGATCATACGAAGGAGATTTCTTAAACAACCTTTCAAAGGGTGTGTCATTGCCTAAAACTGCTGATGGTGTTCTGTTGATCAAGTAACCAGCTGTTAATACACATTCACCCCAAAATTCTATTGGTAAATTTGCTTGAAACCGTACGACCCATGCAACATTGAGAATGTGTTTGTGCTTCCTCTCCACTCTGCCATTTTGTTGCGGTGTTCCTACACATGATGTTTCATGTAGGATACCATTGGTTTGAAAGAAATCAGTTAGGGCTAAAAATTCTGCTCCATTATCACTCCTTATGGATTTGATCGGTGTTTTGAACTCTCTCCGTGAAAGCAAAAAAATTCTTCAAGCAAGTAGTGGTCTCTGATTTTTCTTGTAGCAAGTGAAGCCATACCGCTCTTGAATAGTCATCGACTATCGTTAAGAAGTATCTAGCTCCTGAATGTGATGGTGTCCGGTAAGGAACCCAAAGATCAACATGTACTAATTCGAAAATGGAAGATGTTTTATTGCTAGTTGGAAAACAATCTCTTGTCTGTTTGGCGGGGAGACAAACTTCACACGCTGTTTTATTCAAACTTTCTACAGATACTGAACTTGAAATAAACGGAAGTGATCCCACAACCTTAGCCGACGGATGCCCCAATCTGTTGTGCCACAACTCCACTGTGTCCGACTCCTTAATTGTGACAGCTGCGGCTAACTCGGTACACCGGAAGTGGAACGTCCCTCCAACCCGCTTACCAGCTCCAGTCACCATCCTCAAAGTGCGGTCCTAAACCACGAGGAAAGTATCAGCCATTTGAACAACACATATATTCTCATCCATCAAATGTCCTAACGATATCAAATTAGACTTCAACCCCTCCACAAAGTAAACTGATTTCATAACAAGATTTGCACCAAGTTGAATAGTTCCTTCTTTGAGAGAAACCTTTTCTCTTCCATCAGCCATAATTACTAACACAGGAGCCATTTCTCGAATATTTTTCAACAACTCAAACCTCCTAGTTAAGTGATGAGAAGCCCCTGTATCTAATATCCAAGAAGGAGGAAACGACTTACCAGAAGCTTTTTTGGTGGTGGACTCCTTTCCCGCATTCAGAATGCTCTTGATTGATTTCCACTGTTAGTCTGTAAGACCATTCACACCATCACGGTCTTGATCCGTGAGCACATGATTGACTAGTTCATGACTCCCCTTGTCAACATTGGGTACATATACCCGATTTGCATAGGTTTGCTGACCACGACCTCTTCCACCACTTGGACCACCACCCGATATCGCACCACCTCGTCCCCTTCCCTGAATTGTTCTTCCTTTAGGCCGATCGCCCCACCATTCAGGGTAGCCAATCTTCTTGCGAGAAGTCAGTGCAGTCTTCATGTCGCAGGCCCATTCGTCGTAATTCGTTCCGTTCAAGAGTGGATGAGAGATCACTGCACGAGGGTTATCAGCCGATGTCATATCATAAGGTGAGATGGTTCTTCTCACCTCCACAGTTGTCGTCGTTGTTGGAACAGCAGTAGTCGGGTTCGGGGTCGGGTTGGTAGACATTTTCAGATTTAAAAGAAAACACGATTTCAAAAGAAAATTTCAGGCTCTGATACCATGAACAGAAGCAAATGTCAATGTAACTCTGTGTTTATTAACAAGAGAGGATGTTACATATATAGTATTACACTCAACTGTAATCTACGATCTAGGAAGATCCCCGCAACCATCCTATACAATCATATATCCTTTAGTTACAGAACAACTAAGACTTAGCACAAATATGCTCTGTACTTATATCGAATATGCCTTTGGTAGTAAACCGGTAAAGAACCAGTTTAAACCAATGTTAAACCTCAATAGTGGCCGACGCCGGAGAAGCCGACGCCGGCCTAGAACAATGAAAAAGAGACTTTTACTATGAAACGGTGGTTTGGAGAAATCGCCTATGGCGAGAGAGAAAAAAACTCTAATTTATTCTGTAGTTATCGGTTATTAAATGTTCTTAAAAAATGGAATTGCTAATGACACCGTAAAAATGGTTATAGTGTAGATATCCAGTAAAATTGGATAATCCATTTGCTAAAAATCCAAGGGTAGGGTTTGTTAGTAAAATTGATCTGATCCGATCCGATCTCTTTTAATTAATATAGACGGCCGACAAAGTAGAATTCTAGATCTAGCCCTATATCTCTCTCTTTCTCTCTTTTGCAGTTTAATAAGAGTAAAATCGTCTTTTCATCAAAAATGGATAAATTTTAAAAATTCTCGGGAAATATATTTTTAAAAAAATGCTCACCGAAAAGGGTATTTTTCAAATTGGTCCATATAATAATATTTTCAATGTTAGTATCGAATGTTTTATACATCCGGTCGATATCGAATTAAATCGGATAATCCATATGCTAAATATTCAATTTCTGATTTCGGGATTGTTAACAAAATTGACCCCAATCTATTTACACTTTCGTATTTTTCTTTTACTATAGAGATAATCCATATGCTAAATATCCAATTTTTTTATTGTGGGTTAACAAAATTGACCCGATCCGATTATACTTTTGTACTTTTCTTCTTTAGTGATAGATTTATATTTTCTTTCTTGCGGATGAGGGCTTCTTTGGGCTTGGGCTGTTTGAAAACACTATTCAACTATTGATTGATTATGGATTTTGGCTACTAAAACCGAATCAGTTGAGAAGTGAGATGAACGAAACCCGAAAATTAATGGGGTAATCCGTGAGATCCAACGGTTGGAAACAGTTTCTTAGGTGAGATCGGACGGCTGGCAAAGTAGATTCTAGGTCTAGGCCTAAATATAAATACCACCCGTTCAACGCTCTCTTTTGCAGCCGCCGCAAATCCAACCCTAATTTATTTGCACACTTTTTCTCAATGTCTTCTTCATCAGAGGCGGAGAGGGAGACGGGCATCTTCTGGGACATCGTGGATTGCGAAATTCCTAATGGTCTCTCGCTTGAATTGGTTTGTCAGAATATCAAATCAGCTCTCGCGGATGCTGGTTATCGTGGTAAAGTGTCAATCCATGCTTATTGTGACGCGGAAGAGAGCGAAGTGGCAGTGGCTTCAGCGTTTGAATCCTCCGGCATCAAGCTCGTACGCGCAGGTGATTATTGAATACCCTGAACGTACATACTCTCTTCTTCTTCTTCTTCTTCCGCACCGTTGATATAATTAATATATATATATATATATATATATGTGTGTGTTTTCATCAGGAGATGCATATTCGAGACTTTTTAGTATGTTCAAGGACATTAGTCTCTTTGCGATAGACCACGAACCATCGAATTTGATGGTAATCTCACAAGACATCTCATCTGAATCGCCGCTGTACGTCAAACTTCTTCTCAAGGTGAAAACGAAGAGGAATCACAATCTTCTCTTAGCACAGATTGATAAGGTAAAAGGAGAGTTACTTCTTAGCAGCAATGTAAGTTCAATATGGTACTGGAAAGACTTATCAAGTGGAGGAAGGCCTTGCGGGGATGGCAATAATTGTAGTACTAGCGAATTTGCCTGTAAGAACCCTCGATCCCCCCAAATTGTGTGTGTGATTTATCTCTCTCTAGTAGTCAGTCATATATATAAACTAGGGCGGATCTGAAACCTTTTGCAGAGGCTGACATGGGCATCTTCTGGGACATTGTGGATTGCGAAATTCCTGATGGTCTCTCTCTTGACTTGGTTTGTGAGAATATCAAATCAGCTCTTGCGGGTGATGGTTATCGTGGTAAACTGTCAATCCATGCTTATTGTGAGATGAAAAAGAGCGAAGCCATTGTGCCGTCAGAGTTTGAATCCTCTGGAATTGAGCTCGTACGCGCAGGTGAATTCCCTCACTCACTTTAGCTTAATAAGAGCATGATTAGTGGGGATTGCTTTCATTGTTTCTCTTGTAAATGAGGCCCAAAAACCTAATTAAAAATTCATTTTTCGTCTGTTAAAAAGAGTATCGATTCCAGGGGAAGGAATTTGAGTAACGTAGTAGCAACGCTACGTGGCATATTATAATTCGTTGATGCTAAAATATAAAAGAAATTTTTTCTTTTTTCCATTTTCTTCTTTCTTTTTTTCCCGATCGTCTCTCTCTCTTCTCTCTTGGTCAATCGCTGATTTATCTGAAAACTGATAAAATCAATCGATTCACCTCTAATTGTTTGATTTTTCCGGCTTAAACTAGAGGGTTGTTGGTGTATGAAACCGATGGCTTTTCCGGAGCTCTGTTTGATGTTCTAAATTATTATTTTTTCACAAACGATTCAATGGTTGGTGTGACTATCGCAGATGCATCGGTTTGTAAGTTGTTAGGTTGAAAAAAATTCTATCGTGTTTTGATTTCCGATGAAGCTTGTGTAGGCTTTGTTCTGTCTAATTAATTTCTCTTTGCATGGATCTGTTCTGTGATCTTGTGTAGAATTTAGGGTCTAGTGTGCCAAAAAATTGTAAGGCTGGACAAATTAAAAAGCTTTTAGTTTTGATTGATTATATCTCTGGTATTATTATTTTGCAGGGGCTTATTCGCTTGGGAGGTTTCTTTTTCTGCCTTCATTTGGTCAAACAGGTGCTGGTGGGAGGCTTTTGCCACCGCCTCTTAGTATGTTACAGGTAATTCACAGGATCTAACTTTTCTTTTGAACATTAGATACCAAAGGGATATGTTTAAGAGTATAATTTATCAGCCTAAACCATATCTCGCTGAAGCTCACATTCGCACATTAGGTTCTTGGTCTTAGCATTGTTGAGGTACCTTTAGGAGTTTGTGTACGACTGCTTGATGGGTGCTAGTAGTGAGTTTTCAAGCTGCTAGTGTGTTCTGTTTTTAACAAGATGGTTGAGCAGGGGTTCTGTTCTAGTTTCAGTTGTTTAAACAGGTTATTGTGGTGAGTCTACAATGGTATATACTGTTAGTGAGATTCACTACAAGTTGAATGAAAGTGCTTCAGGTTAGAAGCTAAGATGATTCTGTTTTTTTCTATATATGATTCAAGTATATCAAAACAGCAACCCTTGTATTATTGTTCTTCTTTACGCAGTTGCTGGGCAAGTATGAGCTTAAAACAACAACCTTTGTATTATTGCTCTTCTTTACGCAGTTGTTGGGCAGGTATGAGCTTAAAACAGCAACACTTTTGAATATCAGACTTACCTTTGGAAGGAATGAAAGCAATAAACATCATTTGTGATGTGTTCAGGAGGGTGCATCTGAAGTAGATCTCAGCATCCTTCCCAAGTACAGGTTTCAGAGGATGAACAATGATGAAAAGGAAAGTGACGGTGTAGGACTGCTGTATATGTCTGAGTTCATATGTTTCTACCAAAGTCTCCAACAGCTACAACTAGTAGAACAAACGGTAATCTCTAATTTTATTATTTAATAGAACATAAAGCCTCTTTGACTCAGCATCATAAAGGAGCTTCGATTCCTGCAGATGCAACAAGAGGGTGCTTAGATGGATTCAAATGGTTCAACTCAACCCAACCAAACAACAATGTACTTCTCGTTGGTCTTTTGTCTAGTCTTGCCACTACCTCTTCTGCTTTCCAAATTTTGTAAAATATATTTAATATTCCGAATATTGTAAATTTTTTTGTTTTATATTTTATGTAATAGAAATAATTTAAACAATTGTTTGTCATTTTAGATTATTAAAATTTGTTAATTAATAAACATAAATAACGTTCATGATACACAAATGCATGATATTTTGGAAAAATACTTGATTTAGCATATCTGACAAAAATTTAATGTAACCGCACAATAAATCTTATTCTGAATTTTGTTTAATATGTTTAATATTTCGAATTTTATAAAATATGTTTACTATTCTGAATTTTGTAAAATATGTTTAATATTCCAAATTTTATCAAATTTTATTGTTTTCTATTTTATGTAATATAAAAAAATTAAATAATTGTTTTGTCATTTTAGATTATTAAAGTTTGATAATGAATAAACACAAATTAAAAAATTATTATTTAAATGTTTGAGTAACTTTCTTTAGGTTCTCTAGTAATGAGGTGATTTTGCTTAAGTTCTCTTAGGGTTGCTTTGATTAATTTAGTATTAATTATATAATTATTTAATATGAGAGTAACTTAGAGAGTACCCAGCACTAATGATGGTCTAAAACCTCTCTCTCTCTTTCAGTAACGTCGTATAGCTCATATGTCCACGTTGATGTTTGTTTGTTTTCAGGAAATAGACGTGCAAGACGTAATCAGATGCTAGAGGACCTTCTTTTCTTTGCAATACCATAAACCACCATCAAGTCTGATGGTTATCTCGAAAGACATCTCAAAAGACTCCCTCTTCGTCCAACATCTTCTCACTTTGAAACAACAGAAGAATCGCAATCTTCTCTTGGCACAGATTGATAACGTTACTGGAGACCTATTTGCTAGTGTAAGCTCAATATGGTACTGGTCTGACCTAGCAAATGGAGGAGTGCCTGACGACACTACTACTAGCGGAAGTCAACAATCACTCCCCGAAGATGAAGCTGAGAACAAATCACGGGTGCTGAATTGACAATATCAGAATTAATGATTGTACGTGGACTTATTAAAACGTACATAATTCTATCATTATAATTAACGAACTCCACTTTCGGTGGGATTAAGATTAACGAATGTCGTCATTTATCTGACTTTTGTGGTTAATTACCTGAATTCAAAGGATTTGGGAAGTAACGGCGACGACTAAGAGTAAACAACATTTACCCCATACCGTATCACTGATGATGCCTTCAACTTTTTTAACTTTTTTCCTCTTCTATATTATTATATATATTCAATCCTAAAGTTGCGTGTGGACTCTTTCATACTGATATGTTATCATATTAATATTATTATATATCACTTATCGGATTTCTTAGAATTGATAAAGAGTTCATTTGTAAGATAGCTGTAGTCTCTATAACTCATGTCTATAGATGATCTATATGTTAAGATATAAACTATAAGCTTATCTAGTATGTGTCTTTGGGATCATATCTTATTTTTTTCTTTTGGTAAACAGGATCTCTTAATTTATATGCATTTTTTCTTCTTCTAATTTTAATAAGTGTATTTGTATCTAGTCAGATCAACAAATCTAAAAAAGAATCTAAGAATTTATTTAAATTCTTAAGAGTAACAAAAATATCAAAATGCCGTTCTAAATTTAGTACAAAATTTTTAAAAATATAAATCTAACTTGGTTTAAGTCTTCTTAAGAGTAAAAAAAAAATTGAAATAGATATAGTTAAATGACTTTCTCTTTAGAAAGATATATTTTTTCTTTTTTTTGGGAAAAAAAAAAACACTTTAGAAAGATATCTTTAAATAAAACACTTGACTTTTGTAGAAGATATCAAAATTAAGTCAAAAGCCATAAAATTTTGGAAATGGATTTGAACCATTGCTTATATTTGCAATCTATAAAATTATATAAATGCATTTAAAATCTTATTTTACTTGCAATGTAAAACAACTTATATAATAAATGAAATGTGTCTTTTTGTCAATCTAACATGGGATAAAGAAGTTGATGGTAAGATATTGTAATATGTTTTTCATATACTATGTTAATTAAAAACAAATCAACAATTCAAAAGTTAATTTAAGAATATATATATATATATATATATTATTCTATGCAACTTTATAATTCGACAGAAATAAAGCTTAACCCACCAACGCAACATCTATATATACATTAGCCTAAGATAATGTTTTTTCCACGACACAATAAATACCAAAACAATTACCCACACAAGACAAAAATGAATAAAATGTCGTTTTTTGGTTATATTTTCATCGTACTCGCACTATTCTCCGATTTAACCCAAGCCTATCGTCACACTCCCGCTGAACCGCCAAGAGCCAACGAAAACGGTGATGTCAAACCGCAAGAAACGCTCGTGGTTCACAACAAGGCCCGAGCCATGGTTGGAGTCGGACCAATGGTGTGGAACGAAACTCTTGCGATCTATGCACAGAGCTACGCAGATGAACGGGCCAGAGACTGTGCCATGAAGCATTCCTCGGGACCATTCGGCGAGAATCTAGCCGCGGGTTGGGGAACAATGAGCGGTCCGGTAGCTACTGAGTATTGGATGACGGAGAAGGAAAACTACGATTATGACAGCAACACGTGTGGTGGTGGTGGAGTGTGTGGACACTACACTCAGATCGTGTGGCGTGACTCGGTTCGACTAGCTTGTGGATCAGTGAGATGTAAGAATGATGAGTACATTTGAGTGATTTGTAGCTATGATCCTCCGAGGAACTACATCGGCCAACGTCCCTATTAATGATTCGATTTTATTAACGAATTAAAAATATATTATGGTCATCATGCATGTGATTGTAAGGAAAATTGATAATGTTAAAGACGTTTCTTAACAACATTTAGTTTACCAAAAAAAAAAAACGGATTTGGATTCTAAATTGACACTTATTAATGTGGGAAATGCAACCACTTATATCACCTTTGTCAATTCGTACAAGTTATTCCTCGAAATTGTGTACTCTACATTTATCTCAGCCATTAACACTCAGTCTCATGACCGACATTGAGTTCCTACTTGTATTATGAAACAACCTATTGCTCACGTGAGACATAGATATGTCTCTCTTTACTAATCAGTTGGTTAAATTAAATGAATCAATTGCTAGAATGACACTTTGTGGAAAAAAATTATTGTGAATGCCATTGTTATGTTTATATTTATTTTTTTAATATTTTTTAAAATTAAAATGCATTGAAAAGACCAAAAACCCATATATTATATTTACAATTACCCAATTTTACTTCAAACACTTAACAATTTATTTTCTCTTTTCTCTCTCGCCGACAGATCTACAGATCTGAGAAAACAAAAAGTTTGGGTTTTCTTTGAACTTATCAGATTTCTTGTTCTTATTGTTCTGTGTGTGCCGCTATAGCCAAAGCTTATCTCGATTCTCTATTTGTTACACTGGAGATGGCGATTTGTGGCGATGTTAACAAAAGAGAAGGATTACAAGAAGAAGGTGGGGAATAACAATAAAGATGGTGGAAGACGAGTTGGTGGTGAGGAGGGGAGATCAAGTGAAGGTTGGATGAGATATGTGCACAATCGCTGCAAAAGAAGACAGTCCACGAGCGAGAATCAGCAAGCAGAGACGAGTTAGTGAGGGTGGCAGCGCTAGGATTTACGATTTGTACCAGCTGTCCTATTTATTTTGTTAGTTATACCATTTGTTTTAGTTGTACTGTTATCTCTTAGTTATACATGTTGTAATAGTTGTTCTATTATCTCTCAGTTATACCTACCAGTTGTACCCATGTTATATCTCTTTGATTGTATCATTTGTACTACTTGTCCTAGTACATCTTAGTTATAACAGTTGTACTATTTGTCGTATATCACTCAGTTAAACTATTTGTACTAGTTGTTCAATTCTTTTTCAGTTGTACCAATTCGTCTGTAATTTCATTAAGGATAATTTTGGGATATCACATTTATAGGTGGCACTTAGATTACAAATTGGCACACATATTTTTTTTTTCCAAAGTGGCATTCTAGCCGTGCGCGATCAAAATCAATTTCTGTTATGTTTATAAAAAAATATAGTTGTCATATAATTTCGATCGGTTATCCTCTTCACGGGTGTGTTAATTAAACTATAGAGAGAGAGAAATTAAAGCTTGTAACGTAAGAGAATTATCAAATCGATAAATAAACTCGCGGTGTTATATACTTTATTTTATTTTTGTCGTTCTTATGTTTTTCTTGATTTATCTCCAACTCCAAGCAAGAGAACGATACAAATTCTCAGTTACGTGATTGACAAATTGTTTCTTTTAAATTTTATTATCTCGCCAAATATTTTATTTGTTTGATATATCAACGTTCATGTCAAAGACCCAATCAGATCTAATCAATTACTAGAACATTTGAGTATTGGACTTAACTGAGCAATAATAATGATAAAAATTAACGTGACAGCATATACGTTAAAATTGGCATTATCTATATAAAACTTTAGTGCAACACCGGTGTTGGATTACAAAATATTATATCTCACCATCTAAAGAAATGGTTTACGTTAGAATAAATCACGGGTGTTGGATAAAACTCACGAGAGTTATTACATCACGTGTACGTGGATTACAGTTTAGAGAGATTAGACGAGTAACTAACTCGACGACCATTGTTGGTAGGATTAGCGAACGTACGTTTTTCTCTTTTGTTAAAGGGTTTAAGCGAACGTACGTTGCGAACTATTACCAGAGTTCAATTAAATCATTTTGGAAGATAACCTTGTAAAACACTAACAACAAATAAATCGTATGATTGCCTTCATTTTTTTGCATTTTATATTGATAAGTCTCATCGATCTCTTTATATATTTTTCTAGTTTTGAAAACATCTATATAATACATGTTATATTTGATGTGTTGTGCATTAAAACTAACATTTGTTTCTTTAAATTAGTTTTCAACAACACACTTGACCAAAGTCCTTTCTACGAATCAAAAAAAAAATAATAATAATAATACGAATTCTATATGAAGATATCTAAAAAAACTGTTATTCAAATTTATGATAATTTATTTGGTTAATGCTTGATGTGTAAAATTAGATATCAATATCCTATATCTTTGTTATTTTAAGAAATTTCTAAAAGTCTATAATTTTACATTTTCATAACTGACAGAAAGAAAGACAATTTAATTATTTTCTTTAGATGGTTTTGATGGTAAATATTGGAATCCCAAAAATAGTCACGGAGCTCTTGTTTTCTGAGGGTTACAAAAGGAGAGGAAAAAACAATATCAGAAAAAAAGGATCTGATACGTCTTCACGAAAGAGAGAATAATGTCGTTTTCTGGTTATGGCTTCGTCGTATTAGCATTATTCTCCATCGTCTTAACTCAAATCTATGGGTTGAGAAACATAAACCGAATGGATGATCTCCAACCGCAAGAAACGCTAAGGATTCACAACCAGATTCGAGCTGCGGTCGGGGTTGCTCCTTTGGTGTGGGACCCAAAACTTGCTGCCCATGCACAAAGCTACGCTAACGAACGATCCGGAGACTGCGCCATGAAACATTCCACCGATGGAACCTACGGCGAGAATATAGCCGCCGGGTGGGTCCAACCTGTCGACACCATGAGCGGTCCAATCGCGACTAAGTTTTGGTTGACGGAGAAGCCTTATTACAATTATGAAACCAACAGATGTAGTGATGTGTGTGGGCATTACACTCAGATTGTGGCTAATCAATCGACACGACTCGGTTGTGGTACGGTCAGGTGTTTTAATAATGAGAATGTTTGGGTCGTATGTAACTATGCTCCTAGGCCAATGGGTGATGCCAATACTCGTCCCTATTGATGAATAGCATCCGGAGTTCCCGACTAATCAAAAAGAATTAATACGGTGTCAAATGTGTAACATGAGTATCTATAGATATTAAGATAACATGTTATTATAGACCCAATTATGAGCTACATGAGTTTGTAATCTAGTGGTTTGTATTAGCATTGTATCAACTATCAAACATAAGAAAACGCATGTTTGAGTTATTTCTTTTGAACAGACAAAAAAAATATATAAATATTGATTTTTTGGCAAAGTAAAATTTGTTGAGCGCCTAAACAAAAACTTCACAAATTCAAACAAAAACGTTATACGAAGCAAGAAATCAATGAACATTCTATGATTCAATGCTAAAAAAAAATGAAAGAGTCAACAATTACTCTCCGAGAATGAAGGTAAGAACTAATCACGGGTGTTGAATTAAATTCACGTGAATTATAATATTACGAAGACTAGATGGATTATACGTTGCTTACAAGTCTTGTTGATACATATAGAACTTATGATAATGATTAATTTCTTACGACCAATCAGAGACCGACTTTTGATGGGATTAACGATCGTGTTTTACGTAATTGCTTCTGACTTTTTTGTGTTTAATTACCTTAATCTACGACTACGACTACGAGTAAGCATTTACAACAAAACTTATGATTGTTTTCATATATTTTTGTATAGAAAAATCTTCTACCATAAAGTTGTTTTTGGGACTCTTTCATACATCTAGGATTATAATTTATCCCTTAGTCGGATTAATATCCCTCAACCTAATTGAATTGACTAACGACCATTACATTTATGATGTATCTGGTGTATTGTGAATATGTTAACACCTGAATTTAAATTGATATATATAATAGATGTTCTTGAAAAATAATAAAAATTAACTGACTAGTATGTTATTAAATCATTTTCTAAATATTACTCATCATTCAAAGCTTTGATTTTATTTTCTTTTAATTTTGGTGTTAAATCTTTAAGGAAAGAAAAATAAACTAATAAATCACAATCTACAATATATATTTTGGGAATTTTGAAGCTTTTCTTATAAAAATCAAAATCTATAAAGTCATATAGAATTGAGAAAAAAAAGTATTATCTATGAAATGATAGAATGCATAATTCTTGATATATATATATATATTGCCATCAAATTTTCTTTTGTTAATTCTGAAATCTAAGATCTTATACTAAAACTATGATTTACCCTACAATTATGTTATTATAAGGGATTTCGAAATTTAATTGTGTGAGATTGACTAATGAATGATTTCCAAATTCGCTTGTACACACCAAACAAACTTTTCTTTTTTTGGTTTTTAAAAAAAAAATTTAATTGTTTTTTAACCAACTTTTTGTTAATCCTAGTTAATTTTATAATCTAAATATTTAGTTGCAGAGCCTTTTTAATTAATTTCTTAGGCCTACAAAAGGAGGATGAAGTAAGAACAATCAGACCATAAGTTCCAAAAACAAATTATACAACAAAACATAACAAAATGTCGTCTATTCGTTATAGCTTCGTCGTACTGACTTTATTCTCTGTTCTTTTAACTCGAGCCTATGGTTTACCTAAGGTAAGACCAATCGATGATGTCCAACCGAATAAAACGGTAAAGATCCACAACAAGATCCGAGCCGAGGTCGGGGTGGCTCCATTGGTGTGGAACAAAACTGTAGCGGCCTACGCACAGAACTTCGCAAACAGACAAGCCAAAGCTGGAGTCTGCGACTACAGCTCCATGAGACATTCAGGTGGACCTTACGGGGAAAATATAGCCGCGGGATGGGTCCAGCCTGAGGACCAAATGAGCGGTCCGATCGCGGCAAAGTATTGGTATACGGAGAAGCCAAACTACGATTATGCCACCAACAAGTGCAAAGGTGAATGCGGACACTACACTCAGATGGTGGCCAATCAATCGTTCAGTATCGGTTGTGGCTCGTTCAGGTGTCATGATAATGAGTTAATATATATTGTATGTGACTATTATCCTATGCCAGTGGGTGATGCGAATACGCGTCCCTATTGATTATGTTGGTTTGAATGATTCAAAAAGACTTCATATGGTGTAACATATGATTTGATCAAAAGTAATATATTAAATTACTGATCAATTATACCCATATGTTACTCTTCTTTATATATAATGATAATCTATAATTTGTATATATTGTTCTTGTTGTGAGATCTTTTAAAATAAAATGCGATAGAACAACTATGAAAAGTCGATTAAATAAATTGTAACTACATATGTACTTTCATATGGTAATGTATGAACTTTATTTCTCACAGATGATTTTCAATATTTTCTTGAAAATCAATTTTGGGGTTATATTCCTAAAAATCAACTTTGGATTTATTTTCCTGCGTATTTAGTCATTGGTATCTAGAGCTAGTAAATTAATTGTGAAAAAGTACCTAAGACATGAAAAATGGTGCTTCCAGTAAATAGGATTAGGAGCATTTACGAATGTGATGGTATGTTGTTTGCTTTTTTTTTATTTTTAATATTGCGTTATTTGATGTATTAAAATTAGAAGTACGCACAATTCTAGACGATATTATGCAGCAAATTTCTGTCTTGGGGAGCTTTATGATGCGGTTAAAGCGGCCATGAGATTCTAAGCATCCTATATACATGTATAATAGGCTAGATAACACAACTTTTTATATAGCCTGTGGCTGTGGCCTGTGGGCATAGACTTCTCTAATTTACTAAAAATGATTTACTCTTTTTATGATAAAACTAATCAATAAAGAAATGAAATTTCTAATGGGTCGGTTTAGTGGCTTATCATCTTCCTTATTCTAAGAACTAACTCCATTGAACTAGAGTTAAGACTTTTAAAAGGTACCAAAAGAGAAATGCTTTTATCTTTTCAAGAAACACAATTATGCATATATAGTTTTTACGCGACGCTACCTTGAAAGTTGAGAGGCGCCTTTAGCCTAGTTGAAAAAGACTATGGACGTCACGTTTTCAATTCGGAAGTTCAATTTCCCCATCCTTTGAGTGAGATAAATTGGCCATTTGTATCGGTTCATTGTCATTCAACGGAAAAAAATAAAAGAAGTGACGTTACGTTTTGGCAAGTTTGGTTTGTATTCTATGAAATTCGAAAAAAATAGGCTTAAGTGAGATTATTGGGTGCCACATAACATAACTTATCAAAATCAGAACGGATGCAATTGTTCGAGAAGCAAATATCAAGATATAACTAGTGCCCATCTAAAAGAAAACTTATGTGGTAAGTTGTCAAATATAGACTTTACTAGTGAACTATATAATGTACTCAAACAAAATCTATTTTTTTTACTACAGTTAATATACTCAAATTCTTACGATCTTTTTTTTTGGGGTGAATCCACACAGAGTAAATGGAAGCAAACATACAAGAATTTTCATGGATTTTATGTTTATATTAAAAAAAATCTTGATAAAAAAATCGTTTCAAGGACCTTGGTAGTTAGTACGGATCGAAGGTGGTTCCATCAACAGCCGGCTAGAACAAATAGTTGTTAAAAACTAGATATATATAGTCTCTGCTCAGGCTTTGGTTAGATTGTAAAATTAAAATGGCGAGACGATCCTTCTAAACCCCTTCACAAAGTAGTAGTAGCTAGCTAGAAACGATCATCTTTGAAGATATCGTTTCCTCCTGACATTATGATGATATACTAGTAGGAAAGTCTTTGACCCCTTCACTTCATAAGGAGTTAAAGTGTCCATCTAGGACGATGAGGCAAGAAAAGAACTCACAATATAATGGGCGTTATGTCTGTCCTCTATATTTCTCAATTTGCATGGCATAGAAGAACAAAACGACGACGTATTAATCTGTTCCATTCAGTACGTTAGTCAATAGTTCAAAACAACGTCGTTTTCTTGTAATCCAAAATCTCATAATCCAAAATTGGACGGTCACGATCTGCTAGACCACTGTAACTCAGGTGGTCGTGACATCAGCAGATCAACGATCTGAGAGTTCTTCGTTGTTCGCTCATATGCGTATTCAAGTGGGAAAACATCTGAAGAACTCGTTCGTCGCCTTTCTATTTGATTCTCCTTTGGAACAAAAACTCTGTTTACAGAGATCAGAACTCGATCCCGCGATACGATTGGTTGATTCTATAACATCAAAATCGCGAATTAAGCCCGGTGGTGCATGGAAGCAAGCTCCTTTGTGTCGGGAGTTTACCTTCTACTAATTTGATTGATCATCAATGGCTTCTTGGCTTAAAGCTGCCGAAGGTAAAATTGGTTATCTGCGTCCGTTCATATCGGGATACCAATTTTGAAGTTTCCGTTAAAATTTTTGATTCCTTTTTGGTTTTCGTTAGATTTATTTGAGGTTGTGGATCGAAGAGCAAAATCTGTGGTTGAAGATTTTTCGGAAGAACAGAGCGAGTTGCAGTTGCCAGGTACTGTGGAGAGAGATTACTCTGATTTCACATAACTGTGGTGCAAAAGCTTTTATATTTGGAACTTGTTTGATCTGTGATTACAGTTTGAAAATGTCAGAAGAATCTTGGAAATGTCTAATACAAATTGTGCTGTTTTAAATTCCAATAATTTGATGAACTTCAAGTAACTCTGTCAGAAGTTATACTTGTAGACAGTGGGAATTGTCTTGGAGTTGATATAAGCAATATCTTTTATTATTTTCAACCTTTAGTCAATGTATATGTCTCTTATATTGTGTTTATCTTTCTTTGGGATGGCTAAAGCTTCGGGTAGGAAAGGGCCTCAAGGGAAGAGAACCAATTCAAAGAAAAAGGTATGACCGTGGATCTATTGTCCATAAGTTGTTATCTTTGCTTGTTTAAGATGAACTTGTTTGTTGTGGAATGTATATGTAGGCTAGACAGAAACTTGTAAAAGAAGAATCTTCTAGCAAAAGAGATTTTTCTGGTGATCAATCCGGCCCAGGGGTATCACAGTCAGAGGTTCCTCCATCTAAAAGTTCTGTTTACACTGAAGAGGCTTCTTCATCAGGACCTGTTTTGCAGACAACAGAGATTAAACCGATTGATGTAGATGTTCAGAGGGTTCAATCACTTCCACAGTCAGCGGCAGATACAAAAAGTGAAAATGCTGCTGTGGTAGCTTCAGAATCTGTTGTGGACGGTGATGGAGCTAAGTCAAAGCATGCTGATGGAGATATTCCAAATGATTCTTTGGTGCAACCATCGCCGTCTTTACCTGACAAAGAAATTGAGGTCGCTGTCAGTGAGAACCTGGTTGATGCTCCCAAAAAAGGCGCTCAAAGAGAATTAGATGATTCTTCAAAAACTGACCTGGAGAAATTGGAATCTGTAGTGCATGTATCTCCGATTGGTGAAGGGAATGTTGCTCAGAGCGCGGGTGATGAGGCGAAAGCTGGCACTTCAATCAATCTGGAGAAAGAACAGGAACAGAAAGTTCCTGACACCTCAACCGTTCTGGAGAGAGAGAAGGATCTTAGAGCTGATAAGACGATCATGAAGATTCAAGATCAACTTGAAGAGGTTAGTTAGTCTGGGGATAATGAAGAAAATGGCAAATGCTATGTCTGCCACTTGACTTTCAATGTATGTTGTCTTCTTAAAAGTCTGTTGATCAATCTTTCTACTAATTCTAGGCCCAGGGGTTGCTAAAAGCTACAGTTTCCACTGGGCAGTCAAAAGAAGCCAGGTTAGCCAGGGTAAGCTCAAATATCCATTGGTAGTTTACCGCATGGAATTGGTGGTTAAACACTCTTTCATATGTAAGATACGATTTATCCATGCCTATGGTTGGACCTGACCAATTTCAGATGTATCCTTCTTTTGTCTTAATTTGCTTTTAGGTTTGTGCTGGACTTTCATCCCGTCTTCAAGAAATTAAGGCGGAAAATGCACAATTGGAAGAGCTTCTCAATGCAGAGGTAAATTTCAAAAGTTTGAGTTTCTTTTGACCCAGACAAGAAAATTAAAAGTGTACATGAAGGTGGGAAGTGCACCTAATTTTATTTCTTCGTTTTTATTGTAATAGCAAGAGCTTACCAAGTCCTATGAAGCTAGCATTAGACAGTTGCAAAAAGATATGTCAGCTGCTAAAAGTGAAGTGACGAAAGTAGAGTCAAGCATGGTTGAGGCACTAGCAGCTAAGAACTCAGAGATAGAAGCACTTGTCAGCGCAATGGATGCCCTGAAAAATAAGTCTGCTCTGAACGAAGGAAAATTGTCGTCTCTCCAGGTTTCTAGGCCTCTCACTTACACGAAATTTCTTTTGTGTTACCTATTATAACATACCATGCGTCTTCAATGGTCCTAGTTACTTCCTCTCTTCAGTTGCCAAACCAAATTTTAGTAAAATCATTTACTTTTATTAGGCAGACATGGAGTCTATTATGAGAAACAGAGAATTGGCTGAGACTAGGATGATGCAGGTATTACTATAGTTTTTTCATGAATGCTTCCAATAATTTTCTGTTTGCTATATACAAACATAAACATATTACGTCCTCAGACCATAGAACCTATGTTTTCTTATTCCAGGCATTGCGGGAGGAGCTTGCCACTACTGAAAGGAGAGCCGAAGAGGAGCGTTCTGCACATAATGCCACAAAGATGGTTTGTTGCCTGAACGATGCCAAATCTATTTCCAATGGAAATATTATATCATTTTTTTTTCTTTTACATGAATTGCTCTTTCTAAGACAGGCTGCCATGGAAAGGGAAAGGGACCTAGAGCACAGAGCTGTGGATGCTTCCACAGCACTTGTTAGAATTCAGGTGAGACAGACTTCTTGGATTGAGCGCTACTATCAGTTGTTTACATTTCAAATAGGCTATCCAACTTAATATGCTGTTAGTTTCTGACTGTTGGCTTTCTCTTTTTCAAGTTGTGTTTTGTCTTTTTTTAAAAAGGAAAGTTAGAAAACCTTTGTACTTTCATATACTACAAATTCACGAATAGTGTAAAGATTCTGTGTGGAACTTTTATTTCTCAAAAACTACTTTGATTTGAGTTTTCAATTGGCTGGTATTTTAGAGAATTGCTGATGAAAGGACAGCAAAAGTGGCAGATCTAGAACAGAAGGTGGCATTACTTGAGGTAGATGAACTTATCGTCAATAGGATTTGTTCCTGCATCTTCATATATTTGAATTTAATGCAAATAATTGGCATATAATACTCAGGCTGAATGTACATCTCTAAATCAAGAGCTGCACGATATGGAAGTTCGTGCTCGCAGAGGACAAAAGAAGGCCGCAGATGAAGCAAACCAAGTGATCCAGGTTATATTAGGTTATCGTGCTCGACATTGTCGAAGTTTACTTATGAGTTAGTAGCACACTTTGAAATTTTCTCTTAGAAGTAGAAACTATAGAACATATATGCACAAAGTATTTATGATCCCTTGGTAACTTTGATAACTCATGTAGCTTGAGTTTAAATCTTACTATTGTATTTTTATGTGGGTCGTTTCACATAATAAAACACCAGGTGTTATCGAAATCAAATTCCAAAAGTGAGAAATATTTTAAACCTTGAAAAACAACTTTATCAGCTTTTCAAAGTTCAGAGTTTAGCTACTCCAGAGAAGTAACTTTTAAATATGCAGATTCAAGCATGGCAGGACGAAGTGGACCGTGCTCGGCAAGGTCAAAGAGATGCCGAGGAGAAACTTTCTTCAATGGAGGTATGTTACTAACATTGGAATCCTTGAGGGCATGAAGTATTTGGTGTTTGTGCTATACTAGCATTATTATTTACACATGATCTGTTCGTTTGTTATAGGCTGAAATGCAAAAGTTGAGAGTTGAAATGGCAGCCATGAAGAGGGATGCAGAACATTACTCACGTCAGGTGACATTTACAGTTTCTGAGAGTCTGTCTCTTCTTGTCAACGCATTAACAGTTTCTGATTGTTTGTTTCTCCTAGTCTATAATTATGAGATTTCGTAATTACGACCCTTCAATTTCTATCAATTGGACAAGGTTGACCTGGTAGTTCTCTATTAAACCCATTTTGATTATATTGAATGCAGTAAATATCATTGTCCTGTCAACTTCTTTTGAATCTTTTGTGTGAAAGATTCATTCGATGGTCTTGTGAACAGAAGTGACTATGATTAATTGATTTATTTGCTTTTGCTCGTCAAGTGGTACCTTTAATGCATATGATTATTTAACATGAGCATAATGGTTATATACCCTTGACCTTGTAGGAGCATACGGAGCTGGAGAAACGCTACCGTGAACTAACAGATTTACTGGTAAAGTAAACAAGAGAATTTACCGATTCTTTAAATTAAAGTCATATTGGGGAGTTGTCTGATAGCTTCTGGCCACTGGGTTTTAATTCAGTACTACAAGCAAACGCAGCTGGAGACTATAGCGAGTGAGAAGGCTGCAGCAGAGTTTCAGTTAGAGAAAGAGGTGAAACGTCTACACGAAGCACAGGTCTGACATCAAAGCCCTTATAGTTAATTTATGTGCTTTTGCTTTCCATGCTACTTACAAGAAAGGTTCTAAACTTGTTGATTCAGGTAGAGGTAGAAAAAAGCAGGGTTTCACGGCGCCCATCGGCAACTTGGGAAGAAGATTCTGAGATCAAGACACTCGAGTACGTATTAAACTTGTCTTATGTGCTAATGTCTACATTTATGCTGTGTTTGTTCTTCGATACTTAACTAAAACAATTTCAGGCCTCTTCCGTTGTATCATCGACACATGGCTACAGCAAGCACACAGGTAGAAATTTAGGAGCCCATTTAGAAAAACTCTGCTTTTCATCATTCACTTTTAACTTTTTTTTCTTCTGTTTATTTCTTTGTTTGCCTTCTCTCTTCAGTTCCAAAATGCAGTGAAACTGTTAGACTCAGGAGCTGTAAGAGCCACAAGGTTCCTTTGGCGGTACCCGATAGCGCGGATTTTCCTACTCTTTTACCTTGTGAGGCGCTCGCTTACCTATTCAATCTCATTTGCGGTACTTGTGAGTTTATGGAGCCTTTAACCGACATCATTTATGAATTTGTAGGTCTTTGTTCATCTCTTCTTGATGTATCTAATACACCGGCTCCAGGTATGGCTGGCCCTTTTAAATTAACACTCACATCTCAGTCATGGAATTCAAATTGTTGTCATTCCTAATCTCATGCTCTGGTGTAGGAACAAGCTGAGGCCCAGGAAGTTGCGGAGATGACCAACAACGTATTCAGACCATAACAGATTCATAAGAAAGCAACCAATGGGGGGTTTTCAAGAGATTGCTGAGTGAGAAGTGTGGAAGAAAGAAGCATAACTATGTGGATTATAGAGAAAGGTTTTGAACTTTTTATATAGAGGCTGCTTCTCACGGTGTCCCATATTGCACAGAATTTTTCTCTCTTTCCAACCGTTGGAATGTGAAGAACATAGTGTTTGGTAAATGAGGCTTATACACGCTTTATTGATATGCATGGTTTTAAAAGCATTTGAATCTGTCTATTGAACCAGACCAGTTCGAACTCACATTAAAGGTACTTATTTTCTGAAACCTGAACTCTTTAATAACCAAAAGAACTCTGTTTAGTTTGGCCACCCCTGTAAAATTCTTCTCTGACTGAAACGAAAACTTGAATTCGATAAATTAAACAAGAGAAAAGGTTATTGTTCAACTTAATCAACATACAACAATGTAAGAGAAGCTTTTTTGTCTTTATAATAAATACTTTTTATGCTCAACAATGCCGTCCCTAACAGCTTCAGGTTTGTCATCTGGAAGATAAGTGTAAAGATAATTAGAAGGGTTAAGGTGATGACAGTAGAAACCATCTAGAAGCGGAGCAAACCAAAGAAAATAAGTTCTCTCACCGTTTTAAAGGCGGAATTTGGAATAACTTAAGGGAAAAGTGGCTGCTGTAGGAGCCCCGTTGTTTCGGGATATCCCAACATTATGTTAAGATTTTGCAATGCTTGTCCCGAAGCTCCTTTCACGAGATTATCAATCTGCAACAACACCAACCAGACAGCTTTTTATAAACCAATTTGGCATTGTTGGAAAGTTAAAGATGAGTTTTACATTAGAACATGGTTAATTTACCACTGAGATTATGATAGCTCTTCCGGGGATTCGATCAGGATAGACATTCATATGACAATAGTTGGATCCTCTAACGTTGTGTGTCCGAGGAACTACTCCTTTCTCCAACACTTTGACAAATTCTTCATCCTATAAAACATTTGTGAAACATAATGAGTAACAAAAGTTAGTAATTGGCGTACAACACAAGAGTAATCATCACCTCATAAGACGTCTTCAATTGCTGGTGTAAGTCTTCAGTTGTAACCCCAGGTGCCATTTCCACATATATAGTTGATTGCATTCCGCGGATCTGCACAAACAACGAAGATCAGTAAATCGGTTTTGAGGCTAAAATCATAGAGAACAGGTTTAGAATTTATGTACCATTGGCATGAGATGCGGCGTAAAACTGACTGTTACTTTTGATTGTGCAACATCAGATAATCCCTGTTCAATTTCAGGAACTACAAAATAAAACAGACAGTTGTATTCAAATCAGAACCAAATTTTTACTCAAGCGTAATAATTAAATTGTCACCTACCATGACGATGTCGTGTGACACCATAAGAAGAAATGCCTTCAGCTATCTCAGAGTAAAGATTCGCCTCCTTAGCACCACGTCCTGATGATATTTTCATATCAGTTAAGAAACTACAAACATTTGACTGCATCATTGTTCATGAATAAAGATCAGAGTAAGTTCAAACCTGCTCCACTAACACCAGATTTAGCGTCGATAATAATGTTTTCATGTTTGATGAGATTTGCCTGCATCAAAGTCAACATATTGAGTGGAGTTGATTGAAGACTAGACAGTCTAATATAATCGCATTCCGGAAAAGAATAGACAAATAAACCTTCATTAAAGGAACAAGAGGAAGTTGAATCGAAGTCGGGTAACAGCCTGGGTTAGCTACAAGGCGTGCCTTTTTTATGTCCTCCCTTAGAATCTCTGTTAGACCATACACAACTTCTTTCTGAACGCAGCATGACACTTGGTAAGTGTAAGCATTATGAACACAACAGACACAAAATCAAGCAATAGCTTTAGAGAGAAAAGTACCTGTAACTCTACTGCCTTGTGTGGCTGACCATACCATTCTTCATATTCTGCAATATTACGCAGCCGAAAGTCCTAAAAAAGTTTATCTTAGATAAGCATATCACATATAGAAAAACAAAAACAAAAAAGCCATTTCTCTAGGGAATTACCGCTGAAAGGTCAACAATTTTTAACGCGCTGGGCAGTTCCTTGATGATTTCCTATCAAAATTAACGCACTCATTTCTGTTAAGCTAGGAAAAGATTTGAAACAAATGGTAACGGAAGCATAAAATGAAATATGGACCTGTGTTGTTCCATGAGGCAAGCAGCAGAATACAGCGTCCACAGTAGAAAAATCTGCATCCTTTACCGAGATCAAACTAGGTAGTTTCTGAGGACAGGAAAAAGGTTTAATCATTGACCACTAAATGCCCATTACAAAGTATCATTAAACAGATTCAACTCTTGGAGTTTTACTAGGGATAGAAATCACTTATACTTGAGCTCTCAGGTGGGGGAAAACGCTTTCCATTGACTGGCCAGCTTTTCTATCAGCAGTCATCAGAGTGACCTGGAAATGCGGATGATTTGCAAGAAGCCTGACGATCTGCCATTCAATAAAAAAAAGGTATCCCAAATCATTTGCTAAATTCAAAACTTAGATACCTCATCCATTCTTTCCTATGAAGTTTTTAAAGTTAACCTTAAAAACCAATGACTACTAAGCTTCTATATCTTTCTTTTACCGGAATAAAAGCTAAAGTTCGCGTATGTTCACTGCTTAAGTTAAATAAGGAGGACAATACCCCAAAAAAGCCACATACTTAGCAACAAAAATTCATAACACTTGAGCTCTGATTCATTTTCAAAACCAAAAGAGTAAAACTTTGAAACAGAAGAGAGAAGAACATTGCACAAACCTCAGCACCGGTGTAGCCACTAGCACCAAGAAGACCAATCCGAATATCCTTTTCTGGTTTAGCAGAGCTATTGGCTGAAACTCTGACGCTCATTGAAGATGGAGAAGCCACATGGGATCCCAAAGTAAGCTTATTGACTCGCTTATCCGCTACACGAATCTTCCTTTCCCCCTTTTTCAAAACAGAAGAAAAACCCACATTTGTATGGTTCTCAGATTGCATAAAAATAAAACAAGCTACGAACAATGAGCTTAAACAGGGGATCAAAATTAGTTTGAACTTCATCAATGTGGATTCAATAATAGAAACAAACCTGGAACCAACATCCTCGTTCGAAGCAAACTGAACTAAAAGCCGACGCAGTACTCATTCTTTTGATTCAATTATGCCAAAATAGCAAATGCCAGAATCGGATGTATACCAATTCACCAAAACAGGACCCAAAAAAAAAAGACAANAATTTTTTTTTTTTTTTTTTTTTTCTCGGCTTCTGAGTTCTCTCAATGTAAACTGAGATTGAGATATGTTTATCAATGTAAAAGAAAAGGAGACAATTATTGCAGTGAAATCAAACTCTTCGTCACTGACCTCGTCGGAGTCCGGCGACAAAGATTGTGGAACGGAAAAAAANAAAAAAAAAAAAAAAAAACGACGTCGCTTTTAGCCATCAACCCTAGATGAAAACGATGTCGTTTTTAAAAGAAACTCGTGGATTTAACCCACGTGTCGGGGCGCAGCCACAACGATTGCAGTTGCAGGCAGCAGAAACGTGATATTTTCTCGGCGTTTGCATTACTTGGCGACAAAAAAAAATATTGCATTTTTTGGTAAATTAACTGACTAAAGTAGGAGAGGCGTACATGACAAATTACTTGAGTTAGATGATGAACTTGTGTGTATGATACAACAAAATAAAAAATCGAATCGTTTTGGAAGTCAAAACGAAATCTAGTAGAGAAAAATAAAAAGCTGCCAACTTCTATTTATTTTTTCTTGTGTCGTCAAATCAAAATCACTACTGTTTTTGAAATATCGCCATTAACAGTGATCACTGAGCAGTCTACTGGGTATTTTCATCAACCCTTTTAATGTGCTGAGAAGAAGAAGAAGCAGAACGAACAAACCTGAAGAAAAAAAAATGATTACTTTACGCAGCAGTGCCAATCATGCTTCTTCGAGGTCAAGGATCGATCTTTCGGGTCGGATTGAAACGGCGTTGGTGAATATCTACAGAAAACACAATCTTACTCCGATCAATGATGAGACGAGGCAGAGACTCTCTTCGATTCCAGAGAATTTGGCTTTTGGGTTGGTCTGCGACGTTTTTAGTTTGCAGTTTGGTGTGATATGCAACCTCGACAGCTTCATCGTTTCTACGGTCAACCAGGCCGTTGGTGTCACTGGCTCTCCTCGGCTGAGCTCTGCCTCTGGTGGGTCTCCGGCACAGTCTCGTATCCCCTCTGGAAGTCACGTGCGCTGGGTTCTTCATGGTCAGTATCTCAAACACTCTCTTTGCTTGTGAATGTGTGATTTTTGTTTTGGATTCGGAGGTGTTTTTTTAGAAGACGACTCTTGAAATAGTATAAAAATCGTTACTTTCTTATGATTTGTTTGTTGTTGGGCGATTGCAGAAGAGATGTCTGTTGATTCTGATGCTCCTTCTCCCAAGTCTTTGCAAAGAGAAGACATTAGAGGATCTATGCAGATTCCTCAGCTGGTAGCTTTGGGCGAACTCGAATTCAAGAAGGCGTTTCTGTTACTTACCTATATCCCAGGGTAATGTTTGTGCTGCAAGTTTTCTAATTACTATAATCTCTTATCCAAGTATTTGAAGTGACTGGTTTTGGTGAAAGTTACCTTTCCTGCTAATACTTAACCTTTGGTGTTATGTAGGCAACGTTTGGGTGAGATTAAAACTGCTGGTGGTGAGGTTTTAACTGCTGATGAAATCAGACAATGGAAGGATTTGCCCATGGTTGCATATGAAGCAGCGGTTTGGGACAGCTTGGGCCGGCGTTTTTGTCCTCAAACTGGCCGAAGCGTGGTATGCTGTTTTGTTGTTCTATTGGGTTATTATTTTCAGATTTCGTGTTTGCATTTGTAGGGGCGATTTGATCAGAATTAGAGACTTGTTCGTTACTAGATAATCATTTTCTGCTATGAGAATTTGACTTTGGTATCAAAGTTTTACTAACTGCATCCTCTTACTTGCTTTGTTTCTCCAGTTACAATGGGATACCGGGAAGACCCATTACTATCAATGTCATGTAGCTCCCGATGGTAGCTACACATTTAAGGTTGATTCAGCTCTTCAAGTACTACCTTTCATGTTTCATTTTACCATCCCACATATGTTCTTTGTGCTAAAAAGGCTTAATTCACAAGATATGGCTGTTGAAGCAATTTGTTACCATATGTCTATTAAAATTTAACGTCTCAGTAGTAGGATAAAGTCCTTGACATTGACAGTGACTTAATATGCTGGTACTTGTCAATACGATATTCGCAGGGCCCTTTACTGGAAAACACTGGAACACACCTGCACAAGGTCTTGGGTGATGAAAATGTTCTAACGGTCAAATTTACAGATGTCCAGAAAAAATCGTCAACCTATTCTGGTGACCGTTACTTCACATACAAAGGGATTGCCAAGAATGGTATCATGGTTGGTTTACGTCGTTATCAATTTTTTGGTGGGTTGTTTTCCTTTCTCGTCTTCATTAACTATCATTCATGCCATTGGACACACAACACTTCTGATTAAGTACTCTTTGATTTTGGAGCTTATTCTAACATTCCGTTGAACAGTTTTCAAAGATGGAGGGAAAGAAGACAAAAACAGAGATGTTTCTACAAAGAGAGCGAAATGCTACTTTATACGCACAGACTCTACAGCTTCAATTGATATGGAAAAACCCTATATCTTTTCTGGGAAGTCAATCTATGAAGCTCGTATGCATTTTATGCATGTCCATACATTGTCGTCTTTGGCCAACTATATGGCAAGGTACTCCTGTTTTTTCCCCTGTTTGAGGGAAAACAAGTGCTACAGTTTCATCTTTGAACTCCTTGAAAGATCTTCCCTTATGTAATTCAAGTCACTTTTCTGTTTGTCAATGCTTCAGGTTTTCTTTGATTCTTTCGAAGACTAAGAAGCTTGAAGTTGATTTGACAGGAGTTAACTTCGAAATAATCAAGGATATACCCTGCCATGTACTTCCTTAACTGACATGTCTATTAGGACCTCAGTCTCTATCTACTTAGCCTTACTTAGTGATTTACTAAGCCTCACTATATGCTTTTACCTTTTCTAACTGTTCCAATGGCAGGATGAAGATAATAATGATGTTCTTGATAAGAATGGGAAACCATATATACATTCAGATGGAACTGGCTACATCTCTGAGGACCTTGCCGGGATGTGTCCAGTAAATATATTTAAAGGGAAATGTCTCAGAAGTGAAAATATTAAGGTCCTTTCCCTACTTCCATGACTTTGATGGTTTCTTAGCTCTTTGTTCACTCTATTGTTATTCCTAGGATTCCTTGTCATTTTTCTTTTATCTGTGAATTAAGAGTACGATTTCAAATTTTGAAGGACAGGAAGCATGTGGCCAAGAACCGGTATGGATGATATAATATAAAACCCCTGTTTTTGCTTGATCATATATATTTGTCTTTTAAAGACTACAAGTAACACTTACTTTTTCCAACAGCCTCTGCTGATCCAGTTTCGGATGTTTTATAATGGCTATGCTGTTAAGGGAACTTTCCTTGTAAACAAGAAAGTAAGCCTGCTGGCCCTGCTCTCTTTCTAAATTTTTGGTTTAAATGTTTGGAAGCTATTCCTTAATTTGCTCCCATTTTGGTAGATTCCTTCTCGGACTGTCCAGGTTCGACCTTCTATGATCAAGGTGTTGCCAGATTCCTTGCCGAATTTTAGCACCTTTAACGCCCTGGAGGTAGTAACGACAAGGTATTTTGTTCTGACTACTTGTTGTTTTAATACTGAAGTTCTCTCCCTCAAATGTTCTTATGGTGGAGTGAAGTTATCCTTGTGACATCTAGTTGTTTCAATCATCCAGTAATCCACCAAGAAGAACAAAGCTATCAAGAAATTTGGTTGCGCTGCTTAGCTATGGAGGAATCCCTAATGAATTCTTTTTGGATATATTGCTCAACACGCTGGAAGAATCGAAAGCCATATTCTACAACAAACGTGCCGCACTTAATGGTGCTTTAAATTCCAAAGCTTTCTGGTTCTTTTGCATTTTTACCTGTAATCATGTCCCTAAAACTACTGAGTTAAGTAGCTAAGATGTGACTCTTGATGGATCTTTTAAGAAGTCATTTTGTCTGTGCAGCTGCCCTTAATCATGGCGAATTGGACGACCAAAATGCTGCAGAAATGATATTGGTTGGTATCCCCCTTGACGAACCGCACTTGAAGAGTCATCTGTCTATTCTCTTAAAGACAGAGAAAAATGATCTCAAAGCAGGCAAGCTTCCTGTGACCGAATCTTACTATCTCATGGGCACAGTGGATCCTACCGGAGAGCTTAAGGAAGATGAAGTCTGTGTCATCCTGTATGCTACTCAACTCTTTTATTACAATTTCATTTTGAGTTTTACGTGGAAACAAGAAACAGTGACTTACTTTCAGGGAATTGTGAGTTAGTTGTTCATTTTGTCAATGCTTCTTGTCATGGTTTTGTAGGGAGTGTGGGCAAATATCGGGAGAAGTGTTAGTTTATAGAAATCCTGGATTACATTTTGGAGACATACATGTACTTAAGGCTACATATGTTAAGGCCTTGGAAGAGTATGTTGGAAATTCCAAGTATGCTGTGTTCTTCCCTCAAAAGGGTCCAAGATCCTTGGGCGACGAGATTGCAGGTGGTGACTTTGATGGTGATATGTATTTCATATCAAGAAACCCTGAGGTAATCCACCGCATTAGAAAGTAAAATTTAAAAGTGTTGTGACCTAATTTTCTTCGGTTTGCTTTCTGTTTTAGCTACTTGAACACTTCAAGCCAAGTGAACCGTGGGTGAGTTTGACTCCTCCCAGTAAAAGTAATACTGCTAAAGAGCCAAGCCAGTTTTCACCGGAAGAATTGGAAGAAGAGCTTTTCGAAATGTTCCTGAAGGCAGGATTTCATTCCAGGTACTCATAACTCACTTTTAAGATCCAATACTGAAAGATTCAAAACTGTCTAGTATTTGCAGAATCAATATTTGGAATTTATGTTTTTTTTCTCGGGTTCACAGCAATGTTATAGGAATGGCTGCAGATAGCTGGTTAGCAATAATGGACCGGTTCCTCATACTAGGAGATGAGAGAGCTGAGGAAAAAGCTGAAATGAAGCAGAAAATGCTAGAGCTAATTGATATATACTATGATGCTCTTGATGCACCGAAGAAAGGGGCTACGGTCTATCTCCCAAATGATCTGAGGCCCGACATTTTTCCACATTATATGGAGCGGGACAAAAAATTCAAGTCGACTTCTATTCTTGGATTAATCTATGACTTTGTTATATCACAGACAACAGAGCAACTCTCACCATCATTTGGTAAAGGACCCTTCTTGTTACTAGTGCAGACATTAGACATATAGTCAGATCACCAAAGAAATCATAATATGTGTTTAACTGTGGTATACATACAATTCAGAGATCAATAAACTCCCGTGTTTCGAAGATGAGCCTGTCTCTAAGTTACATATGGAGAAATGTAGACGGTGGTATAATGATTACAAAGCTGAGATGACCCACGCAATGCATACGGAGACCACTCATGCAGGTTCAGTTATTGAGAGATACAAGGAGGTAATATCCTGAATCCAATACCACTCTAAAGAACAAAAGTAAGATACAATCACAAAACTTGGTGAAATACAATCTAAAAAGAAAACAGTTTCTTCTCGTATATCGCAGGAGTTCTACGGAGCTGCAAGGTTTGAAGACAGCAAGAAAAGTCTGGAAGAACTCTATCCGCCAGCCCTGGCACTCTACAACATAGTATACGATTATGCCATTCATAAAGGTGTTTCGAAATGCAGTTTTGTCTGGAAGGTAGCAGGACCTGTCCTGTGCAGATTCTATCTTAAGAAGAAAATGCAGGAGAAATCTTTAGTGTGTGCACCATCTGTGCTTAGAGAGCTTTGGGGTTGAAGAATATAGTTGCTTGTTCTACCCTGTTCTGCTAATAAATAATAAGCCTTTGTTTGCAATAAGAAGCGTGTCAGGCAAGTAAGTAACCTAGCTAAATAAGGTAACCAAGATGTGTTTGTAGTGCCTTTTTGTTTGGTTTTATTTGTAGAGTTTGTCCTCTGGTGAATATTTTGCGAACTGAATTAAAAAAAAAATGATATATAATGAATCCTTTTAAATTATTTACGTCAGCATGAGTATTTTTTTTGTAATAATGAAACTTTTTTTTTTTTTGACAATCCAAGCAAATTGAAGTAATTTACGATTTCGCAGTGAGACAATGTTGATAAAAAGAACGCGATTTTATTTGGGCGTTTACAGCGGCGGCGAGAAAATTAGTGGCAGGGTTCGTAATTTATAGCGGTAGAGGTTGGGTATTTTGATAAAATTAAAAATAATAATAAAACGGCTAGATTAGTGTGTGCTGTGTAAATAAAACAAAATCTCCCGTATACTCAAATCAAACAGGCGTACTTTTTTTTTTTTGGCGGCAAACCCCATATTTTAAATGTTCGGAGAATGACTCTCTTCAAAAGTGAGCCAGTTAGGTACCAACAAACTTACATAGGAAAAACAAAAACCACGTGCTCTTGCACATTTCGCAAGCTGATCAGCACGGATATTTTCCTCTCACGGAATAAGTCTAATACTGAAGCTAGCAAATCTATCTCTGAAATGAATAAAATCTTTCAGTTCTGAGTAAAAGGTTGGCCAATCTTCGACATTAGACGTCATTGATAGAAGATCCGAGCAATCCGTAGCAAAAAGAGCGCTATCCAAGTCCAGTGCCAACAAACACCTCATAGCCCAAACAAGTGTGTCCAACTCTGCATGTAAAGGTTATAGGCTTCGTCCCGATCCTTTTAACCCCAAATGTAAGATTCTATCGCCAATGGACGCAATCCAGCCGTGTCCACTCCTGTCAACCTTCGTATGCCAGGATCCATCAATAAAGCAGACAATGGAATCTTGTGGGATTGGTCTCGAAGGCATGCTCGCGCCTACCACCTCTGGTGGTGTGTCTCTATTATTTGCTCTTCTCCAAACTTCTTCTTCTTGGATGGCTTTCTCTAAAGTATTTTGTGGAGATTCAGAGATATTTTCAAAAACTTTCTTATTTCTTGCCTTCCAGATGTACCACATCATCCAAGGGAACGTTTTCAGGTGCTGGTCGAGTGCGCCAAAGTCTTTGCCACGCCCATATAGATAGTCCAGGTTGCTATATAGGGAAGATGAAGGGAACACCATAGGATGGGAAGGGATTGTCGATAAAGCCCACACTTGTCGAGCTGGTGGGCATTCAAATAACATATGATTAATAGTTTTCTCCTCCGCTCCACATCTAGGACAATCCTTATTTCTACCAATATGGCGATAATGCAGGCGTTGACATGTTGCCACATACCCAATCACACATTGCCACACGAAATGCTTCAGCTTTCATGATGTTTTTAACTTTCATACTTGCGCCTTGAGTGTCGTAACACTAGGTCCCTGAAAAGGGAGGTCACAAACAGGACGAGAAATAGCTCTCGCGGCTTCATTGCCAGTTTTAACAGTGTAGTTCCCAGATTTAGTCAGCGTCTAGGAGTACCCATCTCTAGCAGCATTCAAGCTTGGTTTGATCCCCAAAATAAGGGTAATTTCTTTCGGGGGAAATAGTTCCCGAAGACGTTCCATTTTCCATTTTTTTGTAGTGAAGTCGATCAAGGTGTTACCACAAATCAAGGGATTTCTATCATTAGTTAATCCTTGAGGCGGCCGTGCTGGCGTATCTGGGATCCAAGGTTCAGTCCAGATACACGTGTTAAACCCCGAGCTTATAGTCTTTCGGATACCATACGAGAGAACATGTTTTGCCGCTAGCATACTTCTCCATCCATATGAAGGCCGATTTGATACTTGTATCTCTAGAGGGCTACAGTGTCTAAAGTATCGTCCTTTGAGAACTCGGCAAAGGAGGGAATCTGGAAATCTTAACAACCTCCATAGCTGCTTTCCCAATAGGGCAAGGTTAAATTCTTCAAGTGTTCTGAAACCTAACCTACCGTCTGACATTTGAGTGCACATTTGCTCCCATGAAATCCAATGTAATCCTTTACTATCGGCTTTATTACTCCACCAGAAGTTAGCTATTGCACTTGTTAGTTTTGAGCAAATAGCATTTGGTAAAAGGAAACACGACATTACATATGTCGGAATTGCTTGCGCCACTGATTTTATCAGGACTTCCTTACCTCCTTTGGAAAGGTATTTCGACGTCCACAAATTGACTCTTTTGTGGAGTTTATCCCTTACGAAGGCAAAGACTTGTGCCTTTGAACCATGTATCTTTTCTGGGAGACCTAAGTAAGTTCCCATGCCTCCTTCTTGTCATATCCCAACAATAGATTTGATCTCATGTCGTATGTGGGTCGGGACCTCGGTACCAAACATGATAGAGGATTTAGAGAAGTTGATTTCTTGGTCGGATGTCGCGCCGTAAAGGCGGATTATATCGATAACTTCCTTGCATTGTTGAGGGTCAGCTCTACAAAAGAATAGGCTATCATCCGCGAAAAGAAAATGGGATACTCGTGGGCTTGCATTTGAAATATGTAGTCCCTGAATCCTCCCCTCTCGTTCGGCATTTCTAAGCTGGGCGATTATGGCTTCTGTGCATAATATGAAGAGGTATGGAGAAATAGGGTCTCCTTGGCGAATCCCCCGAGTTGGTCTAATCCTTCCCTTGGGTTCACCATTGATCAAAATGCGGTAAGAGACGGAAGTAATGCATTGCATTATCCATCCCACCCATTTTTGATCAAAGCCCATTTTCTCCATCAAGGCACTTAGAAAATTCCATTCTACCATATCATAGGCTTTGCTCATATCCGTCTTGATAGCCAAGAAATTTTTTCGGTTGACCTCGTTGGAGCGCAGAGCATGGAAGTTTTCTTGGGCAATAAGAATATTATCAGTGATTAATCTTCCTGCCACAAATGCAGATTGGGTCTCGGATATAAGTTCCGGTAAAAACCTTTTGAGACGTAAACTCAAAATTTTCGAAATCACCTTATAGCACACATTACATAAGCTAATAGGGCGAAATCTTGACATTTCTCGAGGACGTTCACCTTTCGGGATCAAACATATATTTGTTTCATTTAGCTTGCCATCAAAAATGCCTGAGCTAAGAAAATTCTTCACCATCTGAGTGAGATCGCCTTTTGTTGTATCCCAAAATTTTTGGAAAAACAGTGCAGTCATCCCATCTGGCCCCGGAGCTTTCCCGGGATTCAGGGAGAACAAGGCTCTTTTAACTTCCTCTTCTGAGACCTCTTTCGTAAGATGCGCGTTCATATCTGGTGTAACCAATGTTGGCACATCCTTAATGGCTATCGTAGGGTCACTCGCATTCGAGGATGAGAAGAGATTACTGAAGTACTCCACTGCAACTTTTTCAATTCCTTCTTCTGTATCAATCTAGACTCCTAGTTGATTAAGGATGCCAGTGATCTTGTTCCTTGCCCTCCTTTGTTTTGTTGAAGCATGGAAAAATTTTGTGTTATTATCTCCTTCTGCAAGCCACAATTCTCTGCTTTTTTGGTACCAATATGCTTCCTCTTCCCTATACGCCTCACAAAGCCGCCATTTTATGTTGAGGAGAGTTTTTGACGATGCCTGGTCATCACCATAAGTTTTGTCGATCTTGTCTTGAAGCTCCTTGATCATTTTTTCCGAATTTGTTTGATTATTTTTCTTCCAAATTGAAATAGCTCGCTTACAATTCTTGATTTTTTCCGCAATGGTTCTTGCCATCGAGGTCTCATTATCACCCCAACCTTCTATCACCGCCTCCTTAAGGCCAAGCTTGTCTATCCACCTTTTGTCAAACATAAAGTTTTTTGAAATTTTTTTTGGACGTGTTTGAGTTGCGGCAAGGAGTGGACGATGGTCCGATCCCCACATCTTCATATACTCCACATTAGTGTGGGAAAATATATTGTGTCATTCTTCGTTTCCCATGGCTATATTTAGTCGACAACGAATCTTGCCGTTTGATCGATTACCAATCCATGAAAATTGACTACCTTGATAAGGGAAATCAATTAAGCCACATGAATCAATCATCGCTCTAAATGGTAGAAAAGAGGATTCTGATCTTTTCTTTCCTCCTCTCTTTTCATGATTCCCTGTTATTTCGTTGAAGTCCCCAATAATAAACCAAGGTTCGGATCTAGCACCTCCAATACGCATCAATCTTTTCCAAACATATTCACGATTTGTAGGGATAGGGTCACCATAAATAAATGTCATAAAGACCCGATTTCCATTAATAATTGTTTCAATATCGATTAACCGGTCATCTAACAGCAAAAACTTAACCGAAAAATCATTTGAATACAATAATGCTAAACCGCCACTAGTGCCATCTGGCTCAACGGTTCGAAGATTATCAAAACCTAAATCTACTTGCACTATTTGCAGATAGGACTTATCATTCTTAGTTTCCGATAAAAATAAAAAACCTGGTGAATATACCCTACATAACTCATGTAGTCGACGGCGAGTCAATTTAGCTCCCGTCCCTTGACAATTCCAAGCAATTGTCCTCATGTTGGGGGGTCGGGGGAGATCTGGGACTCTTCCTCAGCATCCTTGGGCACACTTGCCTTGTTTCCTTTCTTCTTCTTCTTGGTTATTCCCACCTCAGCTTGAGGGATTTCATTGTTGACTGGTATCTCTGCCCATTCACTTTGACCGCTTGACACCTGAGAGGTCCTTTTCTTGGGTGACCTCTTGCTGGTAAACAACTTAAGCTTTCTTGAAGCTGCCTTGTTCACCTTAGGACTAGAAGGCACAATTTTTGTTGCGGCAGAATTGGTGGACTCGATAGATCCATCAACCATTATTGGGCCTCCTGCGAGATTATTAGGTCCGTAAGACTTCCTGACTTTTCTCCCACCTCTTGTTAACTTTGGTGATAACACCCGTTTACTTGAGGGGGATTGCGAGGTTGCCGGAGCCGCCTTTGCCGGAAAGGATCGTGGGACCGGCTGTTCTGAGACTGTTCGTTCCTCAGTGTAGCCTTCCCTGTTCGTGTCTACCGGGTCTTTTTCAGTCTCGTCGCCACCCATCAGATCTTCTCTGAGAAGGTCGTCGTTGTCAAGAAGACCATCGAGAATCATCTCGTGCTCGATTTCCTTCATCAATCTGACATCCTCCTCGGTAATTTCACGATCAGATGCATTAAATCCGTGATCCTCAGCCAGATTCTCCCAATCAGATGGGATAGCGTTGCTATGTATAGGATGATGTGATGCCATCGCCTCCCTTGACTGGGATTCTTCCGCCGCCCAATCTGAGAAACCGGCTTCGCCGTCGTCCTCGACACTCGACACAAGAGTAGATTGAGTCGTCGGTAACACCGCCAATTGCTGGGACTCCGACGCTTGGGGCCTCAATGAAAGCTCCGGGTGTTGAATCCGGGGAGGAACAGAGCTCCCCTCACCAACTGCAGCAGTTCCCGAACCCGATCCAAATTCGAAGTTCCTCGGGATGAGCCCTGCTTCTGCCTCATCATCGTCCTCATCCTCCATCAAGTCATCGTCAGATTCCTGTAGAGCTTTTCCTTTTCCTTTGTTTTTCGCCTCTGACGGACCACAGTTCTCTCTACGGGTTAACTGGTGGCAGGGAGGTCGACGAGATGACTTCCTATGGTCCAGTAAAGGTTCCTCTCTAGCTGGAGATCTGATACGGAGTGGAGAATCTCTTCGTCGAGGGGGGACCCGGTGACCACTGATGTTAGTTGGTTGCTTTCTGACATGGGGATCATCCAAAGTCTTTGAAGAATGGGATCGATGCCTGGAACCTTCTTCGATCCTGTTATGTGTCCCTGAAAGGGACTGTAAAGATTTCTCCCTGCTACGGGGATGTGATTTGGGAGCAGTTTCCCCCATACGCTGCCACATTGGGTTTCGGGGTACCTCCTTGCGAGATAGATCCTTCGAGTAATTCAGGTTTCTTCTCCCATATCGAGAATCCGACAGAGAGTCCCTCGTGTTCTGTTGACTTCTGGACCGGTGAGCGATGGCAACACCTGAAGAGAGCTCTTGACCATTGGAGATCCTTCGACGATCATCTCTGTAGCTCTCCTCCCCTTGGTGAGACAGATCTCTTCGGTCAGCAGAGGGTCTTCGAACTTCCAAATCGATATTAGCACCAGGCAGAGATGTAGCTCGACGCTCTTTGTTAGCTTGTCTCTGCTGCTCAGTGAGTTGGGGGCAGTCTCTTTCTTCATGGGAAATTAGGTGACAGGTGAAGCAGTATCGGAACAGTTTCTCATAGGAAAGGGAAACCACAACTTCCTCTCCATCATCAGTCACCACCCGTTTGGTAAAATTTAGAGGTTTTGTGACATTCACAGAAACCAAGACTCTAGCGTCTGTGGTATCTATCTCTGAAACACGTCCAATGGAGTCACCAATACCTCTAAAGGCTTCTTCCACCCAGCAACGGAGGGGGAGATCTCGTATCTTAACCTAAAAGTTAACAAAACACAGGAGGTTTTCCTGGAAATTTAGTTCCCATTGTTCCAGTGAAAAGGTCCACTTGTTAAAATGGCATGGTCTCTTTCTCAAAACTTTTTGCAGGTCCTCTTCGGTCTCAAAGTTGAAGTGGAAGCGACCATTGCCAAGGTCGAAGCCTCAAACTCGTCCATCCACGTCCCAAATACCAGTGCTTGGCATTAGAGCGAGAAAAGCTTCCATGCTCCTGCCCCCTATATGGAAGACACGCCCTATCAATGTGAGTCTGAATCTTCTAGCAAGAGCATCATTATCCAGAGCTGGTAGTCGAACTGGTTCATCATCCTCCGAGGAGAAACGGTTCCTAGGGTCAGATCCGGCGCTGTTTGGGTGAATCTGCTTCATCTTGAGAGCTGTGAGGGATACTGGGCAAAAGCACTGAGAGCTAAAGGGCACCAGAGTTGCAGAGAAAAGATGTGAAGGGTTCTGCGAATGTAAAACTTGCCGCTGTAGGGTGAAAAAGAGTGCCTCTAATAGTAGGGATATATTGCATTTGAAGAAGGGAGGTACATAAAAACTCAACAGGTATGTTGGAAGAGTGGAAACAACATCGCTTTGTCCACCAGGTACAAAGGAAATTCCGATTTTAGGAATGTTTTGGTAGGTGAGATTCATCTCGATTTGAAAAAGAGTCTTCTTTTGGCCATCTCGAAGACTGTGCCCGAGAGCATGTTGAGACGGATGATGCGGCGTTTTTACGACGATGATGAAAGGTGGAACTCGGCGGGGCGTGCGAAGTAAGAATAGACACATGACACGACGTGCATGTGAGACCAACCAATATCTGCGGCTAGCTTTTTTTTACTTCCTTGCTAAGTCTCTTCCTTCCCATGTATTGATTGATTGATTCAGATCCAAATCAATGCTCTGTACTGTGCTATTTCTGATTTAACACATGACTTGTCCGATGCACACAGGCGTACTTACACACACAATGACACAAAGCAAATTTGTCTGAAAAAAAAATGAAAAAGAAAAATGCAATCAAAAATTTGTTTTTGAAATCGAAAGGAAGAAACTTTTCAGAAAATGGCAGAGAAAGGAAAGAGATTTGAACAGTTTAGTATCTCTTTCCATATATTTATGAACCCTAACTAAAGAAGACGAAGACACAAAACTCTGATTTGGGGGAAAACGAAAATGATGAACACTTGTTCCGATGAAGTGCCAGTGGTGTCTTCTTTGCGTTCAGAGATTACTCTTCCGGGTCCGGTTGAGACTTTGTTAGAGAAAATCTACAGGAAACACAATCTTAGTTCGATCAAAGTGGAGACAAGGCGGATGCTTTCTTCGATTTCTGAGGAATTGGCTTTGGAAGCCCTCAGGAAAGTTTTCAATAAGCCGTATGTGAATTCCCTCGATGGGTTAATCTTGTATTTTGTTAAAGATGCGGCCACTGTTGATGGCTCTCCGCGGCTGAGTTCCGTCGAGTCTCCGGTACACTCTCCACCTAGAACTCCTGGGAAGAAAAGTTGCAGGGGTTCTCAAGGTCAGACAGTATCTCTGATGAGTTCTAAGAATACTTCTTCGGTTTGTGTTTGATTGTATGCTCCAAAGTTTAGTTATGACTATGGCTAATTGTTGTAGCAGAAGTGTTGTCTCTTGATTTGGAAACTCCCTCTCCTAAGTTATTGAGAAGAGAAGAGAATGGAGTATCTAAGCACATTCCTCCACTGGTAGCTCTTGGCGAACTTGTATTCAAGAAGATGTTTTTGTTGCTTAGCTATATTGGAGATCTGTAAAGTGATCGTCTTTTTACAGGGAATCCCTAGATGAGGTTGTAAGTGATGATCAGATCAGACAATGGAAGGATTTGCCAATGGTTTCTTATGAAGAAGTGGTTTGGTTCCGGTTGGGACAGCGTTATTGCTCCCCAAAGGAGCGAAGAAGGGTATGACAAGAGACCTGCAAATTCCTTTTTAACTGCTGCAATTTATGAGGAATCTGACTTTAATATCAAATTTGTACTAATTGCATCTTCTTACATGCTTCTTTCCCCAGTCACTTGGAGGGGATAGTGGGAAGACTCATTACTATCAATGTCATGTTGCTCCCGATGGTAGTTACAAATTCAAGGTTCGGTTCGCTCTCCTAACGCTGTCTTTCATGTTTGCATTTTTCCCATGTTGCATATGTTCTTTGTTTTGAAAGGATCTGAACTCAAGAAATTCTACTATAGGCTGTTGCCGTAATTTGTTTGCAAGTCGCTATCATAAGTCAGTTAAAAGTTTATATCTTACTGTTAGGATAAAGTCCTTGACAGTGTCTTAATACGCTGTTACTTATTGATAGACTCTGTTCACAGGGTCATCTTCTGGAGAACACTGGAACACACCTGCACAAGGTTTTGGGTGATGATAATGTTTTAACCGTCAAATTCGATGACGTGTCAGGCGTGGAAACCAATTGTAATAATCTTTACTCTACCTACAAAGGGATTGCTAAGAACGGTATCATGGTTGGTTTACGTCGTTATCAGTTTTTTGGTGGGTCCTTTTCCTTGTTATTTTCTCTTGATTATTATCTATGTTATTGCACATACAACACTTTCCATTGTTAAGGTGCTAAGGCCATGTCTTTCAGCTATTGTCGTACTTTTCCTCTGTGTTTAGAACTTCACATAGTAGCTTCTTTACCTCTCTTTTAAACAGTTTTCAAAGATGGAGGGAAAGAAGGGAAGAAGAAAGATTTTTCTACAAAGGGAGTTAGATGCTACTTTATACGCACGGGCTCTACAGCGTTGAGTGATATGGAAAATCCTTATATGCTTGACGGGATTTCAATCCATGAAGCTCGTATGCGTTTTATGCATGTGCATAATTTGCCATCTCCGGCGAACTATATGGCACGGTACTCAAGTTTCTTTTAATTCTCTATTGCATGGATATGAAGACTTTTTACTGTTTCATCTTTAAACTCTTCTAGAGATGTTCTCATTTGTGATTAGAGTCAAATTTCTTTTGCTGATGCTTCAGGTTTTCTCTAATTCTGTCAAAGACTAAAAAGCTTGAAGTGGACATGACTGGGATTACCTTTGAGGAAATCGATGATATACACTGCCATGTATGTCCTCAACCCATGTTTTCTTCAGTAACTGCATCTCTAAGGCCTTAACTTAAATGCATCCATTATTTGACCTTTTTCCATTTCTTCCAATCGCAGGACCAAGATGATAATGATGTTCTTGATAAGAATGGGAAACCATATATACATTCAGATGGAACTGGCTACATCTCTGAGGACCTTGCTCGGATGTGTCCAATTATTTGTAAAGGAAAATCTGTTAGAAGTAACAATGTTCAGGTCTTTCTTGTACTTCCATGATTATTTGATGGTTGCTTAGTTGCCTTTTGTTCACTCTTGTTACCTTATCATGTTTGTTTCTTATTTTTTTAATCACAGGGACCCTGTGGCGAAGACCCGGTAAGTAGTTCACATTCCATGTTCAGGCTCGATTCTGTATTTTTCTATCACTCATAACATGTAGTAACATTTCTTATTTTCAACAGCCTCTGCTGATCCAGTTTCGGATGTTTTATAAAGGCTATGCTGTTAAGGGAACTTTTCTCTCAAACAAGAAAGTAAGCCAACTCTCTTTCATGTCACAAAATAAGGTTTGCAAGCTATTCCTAATTTTGCTCCTTTATTTGGCAGCTTCCTCCTCAGACTGTCCAGGTTCGACCTGCTATGATCAAGGTGTATGAAGATGAGACCTTGTTAAATTTTAGTACCTTTAACTCCCTGGAGGTAGTCAATACAAGGTAGCTTCCTCGTGGATTTTTATTATCTTGAATCTGAACTCACTTCTCGTTCAATTTTTTTTTAATGATCTTTGGTTGTTTACATCTTCCAGTAATCCACCAAAAATGACGAGGCTGTCAAGAAGTTTGATTGCACTGCTTAGTTATGGAGGAGTCCCTAATGACTTCTTTTTAAATATATTGCTCAAAACGTTGGAAGAGTCTAAAACCATATTCTACAGTGAACGTGCTGCGTTTAACGGTACCAAAAAACCCAAATCTTTCTGGTTCATTTGCAATTTCTTACTACCCCTGAATCCACTGATTTAACTTACCTTATGCACCCTGAAGTCTTTAACATGATAAGTAGTTTGAGGAGACACTCGATGAGTCTTTTATTAAGTTAATTTTGTATGTGCAGCTGCCATTAATTATGGGAATATGGACGACCAGAACATTGCAGAAATTGTCTTAGTTGACATCCCCCTTGACGAACCACATTTGAAATATCGTCTGTCTGTTCTCTTAAACAGAGAGAAGAATACTCTCAACGCAGGAAGGATTCCTATTGACGAATCATACTATCTCATGGGTACGGTGGATCCCACCGGAAAGCTTAAGGAAAATGAAGTCTGTGTCATTCTGTATGCGACCCAATTCTTCTCTTGGTCTTTCACTTTGGGTTCTAGATGGAAACATCAAGAACCAGTAAATTAGCTTCAAAGTTATTCCCAAGAAGTAGCTGATCATTTCCTCACTGCTTTCTTTTTGTGGTTGTGTAGCAAGTCTGGCCAAATCTCTGGGGATGTGTTGGTTTATAGGAATCCTGGATTACATTTTGGAGACATACATGTACTTAAGGCTACATATGTCAAGGCCTTAGAAGA